>NC_071102.1:35690000-35990000 GCF_024256425.1 Clarias gariepinus
CCCCAGACCATCACACTACCACCACCATATTTTACTGTTGGTATGGTGTTCTTTTTCTGAAATGCTGTGTTACTTTTACGCCAGATGTAACGGGACACGCACCTTCCAAAAAGTTCAACTTTTGTCTCGTCGGTCCACAAGGTATTTTCCCAAAAGTCTTGGCAATCATTGAGATGTTTTTTAGCAAAATTGAGACGAGCCTTGATGTTCTTTTTGCTTAAAAGTGGTTTGCGCCTTGGAAATCTGCCATGCAGGCCGTTTTTGCCCAGTCTCTTTCTTTTGGTGGAGTCGTGAACACTGACCTTAATTGAGGCAAGTGAGGCCTGCAGTTCTTTAGATGTTGTCCTGGGGTCTTATGTGGCCTATCGGATGAGTTGTCTCTGCGCTCTTGGGGTAATTTTGGTTGGCCGGCCACTCCTGGGAAGGTTCACCACTGTTCCATGTTTTTGCCATTTGTGGATGATGGCTCTCACTGTGGTTTGCTGGAGTCCCAAGGCTTTGGAAATGGCTTAATAACCTTTACCAGCCTGATAGATCTCAATTACTTTTGTACTCATTTTTTTCTGAATTTCTTTGGATCTTGGCATAATGTCTAGCTTTTGAGGTGCTTTTGGTCTACTTCTCTGTGTCAGGTAGCTCCTATTTAAGTGATTTTTTGATTAAAACAGGTGTGGCAGTAATCAGGCCTGGGGGTGACTACAGAAATTGAACTTTTAACTGTGATAAACCACAGTTAAGTTATTTTTTAACAAGGGGGGGCAATTACTTTTTCACACAGGGCCATGTAGATTTGGAGTTTTTTTCTACCTTAATAACATAATCTTCATTTAAAAACTGCATTTTGTGTTTACTTGTGTTATCTTTGACTAATAGTTAAATGTGTTTGATGATCAGAAACATTTAAGTGTGACAAACATGCAAAAGAATAAGAAATCAGGAAGGGGGCAAATAGTTTTTTACACCACTGTATATTGTTCATTCATGTCTTCTGATGATGGCGACACATTTTTATGTTTTAAATAAGATATGTTGGCATATTTAAGAATCAGGACATGCGCATATTCGCACACTATCAGGTTATAAGGTAGCCTTATAAGTCCTTCCATTAAAATGTTGCTTGTGGCGAGTCGCGGCACGCCGCACGCCAAATTGCGGCATCTCATGAGAAAACACGCACATTCTTAATGGCCACATCTGTAGGTAACTTGGGCAATGGGATAAAATATGGTGACTTTAAAGTGGACTTAATTTTGACTTAATGTTTCTTGGGTGGCAATTCAGTTATAACGACTTTGGAAATGTACAAACAAGGTTGCTAGAATGTAAGGAGGCACATCAGTTTGCTTGCTGATATAATGGAATTTGGAGCAGGATTTTAGGAATTGATGGATGTCTCTGCATGTTTGGCCATCAGTATTTAGTCTGAAATAATTGTGGAGCAGTGGGGAAATGGTAGCTTAGCAGGTAAAGGCTCTAGGTTACTGAACAGAAGCCCCAGCTTTCGTTTTAAGCCCCAGCTCCACCACGTTACCACTGTTGGGTCCTTTAGCAAGGCTTTTAACCCTGTCTGCTATCATGGCTAGCCCTGCACTCTGACCCCAGCTGCCTAACTGGAAATTGAGAAGAAACAATTTGACCGTACTGGAATGTGTATGTTACAAATAAAGGCTTCTTTTTCTAATTGATTTTGTATGTGCCTGAATGACCTGTGACTGGTGATGTATGTACCCCAGAGATTAAGCTATGTGGGGCGGTACAAAATTAGGACTTTGACTGGAAACTCTGGCTGCCGACATCTTCATAACCTGGGATGGCAGTATGACAGCATATTCCTCTCATGGTTGTCTTAGTATTAGTAGGGTAAAATAATTGGGCTGTTTTCATATACTCAAGAGTAGTTGTACTTCAGATAATATTACGCAAGTAGAAGTAAAAATTAGTCATCCGAAATTTTACTCAAGTAAGAGTAAAAAAGTATTTGGTGAGAAGATACTGTATATATATATATATATATATATATATATATATATATATATATATATATATATCCACATATATATGTATGTGTGGAACCTTGGATAGCGAGTAATGCGGTTTGGGATCAAAAACAAACGCCTGGTCAGAGACTTCATTATTTCTTCACTACCGGACACACTCGACCCACTACAGTTTGCATACCGCCAGAACCGTTCCACAGACGATGCGATCTCACATCTTCTCCACACATCACTTACTCACCTGGACACTAGGAAAGGGAATTATGTTAAAATGCTCTTCATCGACTACAGCTCTGTATGTAATACCATAATTCCCTCCACACTCACCACCAAGCTGGAACACCTGGGACTTAGCTCATCAATGTGTCAGTGGATCTCCAATTTTCTGATTGGCAGACCACAGGCAGTAAGGATGGGCGGATATGTCTCAGCCTCACTTACTCTCAGCACTGGAGCCCCCCAGGGTTGTGTTTTGAGCCCCCTGCTGTACTCTTTGTACACCCACGACTGCGTGGCCACTACCAACTCCACTGCCATCATCAAGTTTGCTGACGACACTGTCGTGGTGGGCCTGATCACCAACAATGATGAGTCAGCCTACCTACCTAGATTGTAAATCTGGAGAAATGGTGCCAGAGGAACAATCTCCTCCTGAACGTCAGCAAGACAAAGGAACTGATAGTGGACTTTAGTCTACTTTAGGACTATCATCAACAGGAGCCCAGTGGAGAGAGTGGACAGCTTCCGATACCTCTGTGTTCACATCACGCAGGAACTGTCATGGTCCTGTCACATCAACACCGTGGTGAAAAAGGCCCGGCAGCGTCTCTACCACCTCAGACGCTTGAGAGACTTTAGACTGCCCTTTAAGGTGCTCAGGAAATTCTACTCCTGTACCATAGAGAGCATCCTGGCGGGAAACATCACGACCTGTTTTGGAAACAGCACCATGCAGGACAGACAAGCTCTACAGAGGGTGGTGCGATCAGCTAAGCGCATCATCCGCACCGAGCTCCCTGACCTGTACTTGATCTACAGCAAGCGGTGCTGGACCATGGCCAGGAAGATCGTGACGGACCTCAGCCATCCCAACAATGGACTGTTCTCTCTGTTGCTGTCTGGGAAGCGATTCCGCTCCCAGAAGGCCAACACAGAGAGACTGAGGAGAAGCCTTTTCCTGCAGGCGATAAGGTCTCTCAATCACACCACCACACAGGAGTAATATCTTTAAAACATTGACATTGACTGGACAATCATGGACACATTCATGCAATACATATTTACATATCTGAAACCATTGCACATGACACTTTCATAAGTCACTTTTATACAATACATGTTTATATATCTGCCATTGCACATGACACTTTTATAAGTCATTTTCTTAAGTCACTTTTCAGGCATATTTGCACAGCCATTGCCACTTTAAAACACTTTAAAATTTTTATATATATATTTCCCCCCCTATATTTCTATATTTCTATATTTTGTAATATTTTTATTATGCCCTTGTTTGTACAGTTTGTTTATTTTACTAGTTACATTTATTTTCTTTCATATTTCATTTCTTTTTATTAATATTTATTCCTTATATATAGTTTTTATTTTATTTTTAAGGTCACTGGCGGTCGTACAAGCATTTCACTGCATATCGTACTGTGTATGACTGTGTATGTGACAAATAGAATTTGAAATTTGAAAATTGGTGATAAATTTTGACTAGAAAAACGAACAAGTCTTTGCTTATGAGTACTGAGTATCATGCATCATGTATGCGTTTCTTGTTTTGACACTGAGTGTCACGTGATCACAACTGGTATAGTCAACATCTGTACATGCGTGTACTGTTGACTTTAACATTGTAATCACGTGTGTGCGCGTAAAACATCTTTTATTTTGAGTTTGTGTGTGTGTACAGCGCAAATGTACTGTTTATTATAACATACGTGAGTGCACGCGTGTAAAGCAAAAGAAAATCTCATTAGAGAGGTTAAAGATCCATTTTTTCTCTTTTTTTGTGTCAGCCTGCTGATTTATTGTGTGTCCGCACACATCATTGGACAGCGTGCCCCTTTACACACACCCCTTCTCCTCTCGCCTTTACACACACACATACACACACTGTTCTGTTGCACTTCTTTTCAAAGGTAAAGTGCAGGTTATTTTGTTTTATTTTTACTTTAAAGCAGCATAATTAGTGAGTGTCATTAGCGATGCTCCATGTTAATTTTCCAGATAAAACTGTTTGTCTGTGTGCAAATCAAATAAGATAGGGAAGGGTTAATGTGTACGATGAGAATAGGGAGAGGGGATTGTGTGATTCTTCCTCTCCTCTTACTTTAGCTTTACACACATACAGCGTCTTCGCGCACAAACATTAACAGAAACACTTATCTGTCGGGATTTATTTTTCCTTATTTAAAGGTAAAATGCAGGTTAATTTGTTTTATTTTTACTTTATATTTTGTATAAATTATTTTTGTATTAGTTTATTTTTTTGGGGGGGTTGTGGAACGAATAATTTTAATTTCCATTATTTCTTATGGGAAAATTCGTGTTTTTAAATACAAGCCTGCTTCCGGAATGAATTATGTTCGTCATCCAAGGTTCCACTGTGTGTGTGGAACCTTGGATGACGACTCACATCTCCTCCAATGCCAATTTGGCTGCCAGTAATTCTTGTTAATTTTAATGAGAAAAAAGTGACTGAGGGAAGTCTCTTGCCAAACCTCTGGGATAACATTGTTCCTACTCTGTTCCATGAGCATGCCATTTAACCATCATTAAAACTTTTTGCACACTAAACTTACAGAGAACTTTCTCCCTTGACATGCCTTGATCCGGTAATAAATGATGCAATTAACATGTACCACCTTGTGGGTGGCACATCGGCACACGATTTATTAAGCTTTTCAACCCCTGATTTTATTTAGATTGACTGCTATTTGCACACTCCAGTACACACGATAAAAGGATGACGGCACAAAGAAGCAGATGGCATTTTTGGTTTGCTGCAGCTGGACCATTTGAGTTCAGCTTTTTATTTCATAAATACGAGGAGGACTCAAATGGACATTGAGTATTTTATTTGAAAGTTACCTTCAACCCAGCATCTTTTTTCAGAGTTCAAAATGTTTTTGTTGCATGCAGAATTCTTTTTTTCTCTGTAGCAGTTAATTGATCAATTCATAAAAGCAACACACTGTATTTTTTTTTATACATGGCATAAAAGTAAAAACGATATATGCAGTGTCTACATTTTAGATGTCGAAAGGGTTTTGTGGCTCCCAGTGTTTTCTTTTCTATAGGAAACAGGTCCAAATGGCTCTTTGAGGGTTTAAGGTTGCCGACCCCTGGTCCTGGTCCCCCTGGACTCCCTGGCCTGGTTTTACTAAGTTTGGTGGCTTTATCTGCTGTGTCCATGGTGAAGGCAAAGTAGTCTATTGTGTACTAATAGGCAGACAAAATAATGCGTTGATTAATAAGTCATCTTTTTTAAAAAAAGATTAATAAAGACACCATTCAATTAAAACAAACAAACCACATGGAAGGGACAAGACAAGCCTTAATACAGAATTGTCAGAACAATCTATAAGTAAAAGGCTTAGCAAGTAGGCAAACTCTCAGAAATGGGTAAGTGAACTGAGAGGCTTTAAATCCTGTGTGAGGGGTTTGTAGTCCATGCTGTGTCTTGTGCATTATTCAGGGTGTCAGTATTGTCATGTTGATGATGAAGTGATTAGAAGGTTGCAGTATGGTTTACAGTATGTGATCTATGTGTTATTGTCTCTTGGCAGGTTGTGTGATTGTAATATTGCTGATGAAGGCTGTGCTGCACTGACATCAGCTTTGAAGTCAAACTCCTCACACCTAAGAGAACTGGATCTGTCTGAGAATAAACTTAGAGAATCAGGAATGAAGCAACTTTCCACTGTACTAAAAAATCGTCACTGTAAACTCCAGATCCTGAGGTAAGATCATCTCTTTGAGTCACGTAATCTGCTCCTCAGCAAGACTACTAATAGTTATTCCACATTGATTAATGTAACACCTAATTATCTGTTAGTCTCATATGTGCAACACCTCTATCAACCCATCTTAAAGCAAGTTGTACAATCAATTATAATGCTTTAGATTTACCTCAAATACAAATGTATCACTCTTAAAATAAATTTGCATTGTCCGGCTAACAAACAGTTCAATTCACTGCAAGTGCCATGGTGGAAAAAACCCAATGCAAAGCTGAGTTTTGTTCCCATGCTTTAGGATAAGCAGCCACTTGTCCACCTCTGTTTCTTTTAGGAAGTACTGTAATTGAAGACCTGCCTTTTTTCTATAAAGCTATTGTAAGATTCAGTGGTTGTCACCTGGTTGATTCCTGACAACCATGGCACATACAAGAGCTCTGCCAGTGACGAGACCTGTTCATTGGTTGCTCTTCACCTTATCACTAACTCCCTCTGGTGCTATGAAATATAGGGAGCACTAAAGCAGAAATCCTGTGCTTAAAGCTGGGCCATAGTAGAGATGAGATATGTGAACTAGTAAAGTGTAAGTGTTCATTGATGACTACCACATGACTCCCAAGTGCAGCAAACCAGTGCTACTGATGGCTTCATCAAAGGACAAAGGATAAAAAGAAAAAAAAAGGATGTTAATGAAAATGAAAGTGGGAAATCAGTGAAGTATATTCCTCGTGATTTAGGCATGCCCCACTTGTATACTGCGGCTACAGTACTGTACATTATTATGTTGTCCAAACTGCATTACATTCAGTTAATTCACAGAATAGATTCTGGACATCAAGTGGGCAAGCAGAACAGACCTGTACATACAGTACATGCTCATACTGCCAAAGCTAACTATTGATTGAATATTGATATTAAAATGCTTAAAATTAACTACAGTACAAAGCAAAATTACCAGTGTCGATCCTACATCAGGCCCTACACCGGACTTTGCTTATAGCACAAGGGCAGTCAGGACCGAGTCTTATACAGTATTTCATGGTAAAATCACATATTTAAAAAGTTCCTGATGAACTGATTTTTGGGTCATCTGTGAGAACTGAGAAAGTGAAAATTGTCATTCTCCCTCTGCAGGTTGTGTGATTGCGACATCTTGTATAAAGGCTGTGTTGCTTTGAGTTCAGCTCTGAGATCAAACCCCTCACGCCTGAGAGAACTGGATTTGTCTAAGAATAAATTCAGAGACTCAGGAGTGAAGTGTCTCTCTGCTGTACTGGAGAATCCTTACTGTAAACTGGAGAGACTGAGGTAAGATTTCTAAGAGTCACATCACTCGCTCTTTTATAAAACACATTTTTCAATAGTTTCATTGCACAATGAGTAATCTGATTCATATTTATCTGACAATAATGTTACTTGTACTTTGTACATATAATTGATGTTAGTAATCTTTAATTGTCTTGGACCTGTGAAGAACAGCATTTACATTTACAGCTTTCTCAGTTATAAAGAGAGCTAAAAACAAGCTTTGAAATATTTGAGGGTTTTAAAGGAAAAAAAAAAGACATATTTCTATTTATTTGTGTATATATATAGCTAAATAAAGCTACACTGTTTTGAACTCTGGATTCCCTGCTGCAAAGATTATCCAGGAATTTTGTAGTAAAGATTTGCAACATGTCCTTAATTTTTCGCCATTATGTCATGACAAAATATATATATTTTTTTAGGCTAACCAGGTTACATCATCAAAATATGCTTTAAATAAAACAGAAAGCCTATCCAGAGTTAAAGTGTGATTAGAAGGTTACTTTTAGCTGCATGTCCACCTAGTACAGAGAAACCTTGGATTACGAGCATAATTCATTCCGGAAGCGGGTTTGTATTCCAAAACACTCATAAACCAAATTTAATTTTCCCATAAAAAATAATAGAAACTCTAATTATTCATTCACAGCCCAAAAAATTAAAAACATACAAATAATTAGCACAAAATATAAAGTAAAAATAAAACAAATTAACCTGCACTTTACCTTTCAAAAAAAGTAAAAATAAATCCAGAGATAATAAGTGTTTCCATTTGTTCCAGTACCCTTCCTCCACTTCTTTCACACACATGCGCGCACACAACAGAAACACTGTTTTATCAAAAAAATAAACAAGAAATCTCTCTAATGACACTCGATTGAGCGATACACTAACGGAATCACTGTTGTAAAGTAAAAATTAAACAAATTAACCTGCACTTGACCTTTGAAAAGAATTGCGGCAGAGCAGTGTTTCTGTGTGTAGAGCAAAGAAAAAGAGTGTGTGTGTGTCTGTGAAGAGAAAATGGATCTTTAACCTCTCTAATTAGTCTTGCTTTTGCTTTACACGCGTACTGTACACACGCATACAGCACATAATAATGTGCATGCTTCTGTCCTATTTCTAGCAGTAAATAATCAGCTAGGATTGTATTTTTTATCTTGTGTGAGAGTGAAGAGATGGGTTGATCTGTTGGAACTTAAAATGGCTTGGTAAATTTGGAAAGAAATGTACTAAATATACTTCGCACTGCTACTGTAAGAGATTTTCGAGCTGCTTTTGTAATTATAGGAAATGAGAAACAAGTAAGTTCCTGTGATTCTCGCACATAGCCCCCTACAAAGTTCTCACTCTGGAAGCATTGATCTTTCTTGGTTTACCTCTTGGGCAGGGAACTTGTGTTAAAACCCAATTTTGTTCCTTTGGGCCGTACCCCTCCCGGTCAATCAGATACTGTAGTATCCCATTCCTGTGCTGGGAACTGAGAATTTACTTCACTACAGTACTGTATGTAGACTGGTTGACCTTCAACTTCTAATGGTTCAGGTGCGTTTGAAGAGGGTAGATGTCCAGATATGACTCGCTTGAAACAGGGAACATGAAAGAAGGGTGATATTTGGCAGTGGCATGGCAGATCAAGGTAGAATGTGTCATTATTGATCCTCTTCAGTATCAGACAAAAACAACTTCTAAATGTTGGAATTTAGCAGACAAGATGAAGGACTAGTAAGTGTGAGAGGGGAGTGGAATGAGTGTCACCGCAGTAAAAACACAATTCTTCAGTCGTCTCCTCTCCCGGTTGTCTATACTCAGACAGGCATGAGACGACTGAGTAGAAGCTTCTGGTTTCTGAAAGATTGGTCAATTTTTACAGCATGAGATCAATAAGAATTGCAAAGTCAATGAGTGAACCAAAGTTAACTGCCCATCTCTGCATGCTAGTTTACTGAGGATATTAGTGTTTCAGCCTTGAGAGCTAGTTCATTCCAATCTCTTCATGCTGCAATGATCCAGAAGTGCACAGTCGGACACCTGATGTGAACCTTGAGATAAGGACAATAATTTTTCTCCTGCTTCATTTCCATGTTTGTAGTCTGAGAAATGGGAAATGGTGTAATGGAGTTCTGGACCTGCTTCCCTGATTCTCTTACAAGCTACATTATCTAAGGCATAAGAGAACACTGACTCTAAACATTTAGTTACCTGATTAAGTTCTGTCTGGTCAGATGGTCCAAACAGATCCCATCATAGTTGAAAACGCTGGTAGATTACTAATAAAGCTCTGTAAAGTAGTTGACGTAAATGTACTGTTTTTAATTCTAAAGCATGGCAGTGTGCACATATTATTATTAATATTATTATTTTATTTATTTTTTTTATTATTATTCATTTATTATTTCTATTATTCATTTATTATTTTTATTATTATTATTATTATTGACAGCGTTTAAATAGGCTGAGACTGAAATCACTTCAAACTGTGAAATTGTAATACAATTTTAATGTCAATCCCTATGTAAATATTAGTTCAAGAGTGTGACCAGAGTCATGCATCCTACTACACAATGATTAACCCCTAGTGAATCAGGATTGTACATGAACAATGGTCTTGGAGGCGAATATTAAAGTCTCCAACAATAAATTGGGTTTAAGATGAAATCTGCAAATAATTTTATTATTATTATTTTTTTAATTATTATTATAAATACTTGCAATAAAGTTATATACAGCATAAATTTATTCAAGAATTTATGTTATGCGACAGTACACAGAAACACAATCATTTCGATTTAAGAATTTCCACAAATATAAACGAACCACGGTTCTACGAACATTTGTAGATTTAAAGAACAAATCGTGGAAATATCTTACATGTATTGTATAAAAATAGACACTATATACACAATAACGTACCATTTTTTCAGTGTGGTAAATATATAAAATGTCCAAAGTCCAGTATACTGTATGTGTGTGGGGAAGCAGGAGAATTGCCTAACCAGTTTTAATAAATCAGTCTGTGAGCACAATGATGGAAAACAGCTGTCCTGTAAAGCTGGTGAATAATTCTAATTTTAGAAAATCCTCAACAAACCTTTACAAGCATAGTTAACACTAAAGGTGCGTTCCGATTGGCCTTAAGTACCCTGTGAACGTTAAGAATGTTAAGGCATGACCTTTCAGCCATGTTAAGTGTGATTACAAACCGCGGGGAACAAAAATGGCAGTGCACAAGGAACTGCGAAAAGTGTAGGGAACGAGTGGATAACAGGTCATCACTTCATCTAAAAAGGGAATAAAAAATTTCCTATTAGCAATTGCGTCTCGCTGGAGTATGAAAAAAAAATGGAGCTTGAAGAAGAATTTTTTTATCTTTATATCATTTTTATTATTTATAAACTATAATTATTATCAAAGACATCATATTGAAAATACACAAAAATGTTAATTTGTATTTAATCAAGAAATCCTTAGTATTATCTAGGCTAGTAATCTATGAAAAATCTCCATACATCTTATTATTATTAATCAATAATTTATCACGTTATACATGTTTGAATATTATGTATTATAATGGTGTAAATATTCAATATTTATTATTTTAAAAAGGCTTATATGCGGTTAAATTTTTTGTCCACACGATGGCAGTGTGGGGGGAGTATGGGAACAAAGGCAAGGCTCAGGTTTAGCCCAGTGGATTGGTATGCTTTATATTGTGTATTTGTGGAAAAGGTGTATAAGACTTAAGAACAAATCTGACTTATGAACTTGCTCTTGGAAAGGAACTCATTTGTAAGTCGGGGACTTATTGTATTTATAGAGAAAAAAGAATACATTGACTCTTGAAGTTCCTGATGAATTGTGTCTTGAGTCAAGAGAGTAAAGAGTATGTTGTGGTCTCTCTGCAGGATGCATGGTTGTGATATCTCATATGACGGCTGTGCTGCTTTGACTTCAGCTCTGAGATCAAACCCCTCACACTTGAGAGAACTGGACCTGTCGTGGAACAAACTCAGAGACACAGGAGTGAAGTGTTTCTCTGCCCTACTGAAGAATCCCCACTGTAAACTGCAGACACTGAGGTAAGATCATCTCTCTGAAAGTCACATGACCTTCTCCTGTGTAAGATATATGCTCTAGTAGTAATGCACTCTAAAAAACGCTGGGTTGTTTTTTCTACCCAAGCGCTGGGTTGCCTCTGTTGGGTAATTTTTCTGGGTTATTTACAGAGAGTTGGGTAGTTTTTGTGTAACCCAGCTGCTGGGTTGAAGTTTGCTTGGCCCCTCCCCCAAAGTTCACCGGTGGATTCAGCGTCTGTCAGTCAGAGCTTCGTGTCTCTCTTCAGCTCCCACACCGCTGATGACGGTTCATTTAAGGGAAAATGACGTTAAATACAAGGTCTGTATACACATGTTCACTCACCTAAGTCACATATGACTGAAAAATATTACTATATGTGAGATTTATTACTGTTACTGTGTTAAGGTTACACTTAAACTTCCAGGCTGGTCTGAGGTAAGATAATTTAGCTGACAGTAGCTGCTATAGTTAGCCAAAGAACCCCACCTGTGTGTGAAGGAAACGGATAAGATGTCTGAGCTTTTTATCTTTCTCTGTAAAATGTTTGCAGGGTGACGAAACTGTAACTGTAGTATTAGCATGAAGCTAGCATTTAGTTAGCATTAGAACTTTATTAATCTCACTGTTTGAGAAAATGCTGGGGTGTTACAAAACACTGACCCTCTCACAAATATACACACCTGATAACCTCCCGTTTTTCACTAGTTAGTAATTTACTCCGCGGTCAAAATTCGTCCGCGTGTCTCCCAAGTTATAACAATATTTTACACCTTTACCCTTTTGGCAAGTAGTATGCAAATATGACTGCTGCATGTAAGCTAACCAGGTAGCCCTCTTTAACCAAAATTGCTTGAGACTCTAAATTAACTATCAGTCAGCTGTACAGGTAGTAGCTGTTTCCATGTTTCATGTTACCTATACCCTAGCTTTGTCATTTTTTAATTTAGTATAAATCCTATTACACATTAAATTAATAGTCTTATTCAGTTTAATCTTTTTTATTCAACAAATTTTTAACTTTCTTTTATTTCTTTAAGGTTGGCACCAACATGGTGGAATACCTCCAGCAGGCTGAAGTGTCAAGGCCGTACCCCTACATCCTGACGTTGGGAGATAATGACCAGCGCTGCTCTCAGGCATTCGTCATTCTGGTGGGACAGGCTCTGGAGCAATGCACACTACTTGGGGTGGTTGATGTGTGCTTCAAGGCATTTTATATTTTTATATACTCTAAAGTAGTGTGCTCCTGTATAGGACTTTTTGTAATGTTGCTATGAAATATCGAGGCCTACTTGAAAAGTCATAGACAGTGTTTGGATGTTAAAATGAGACCAGGGCTGGATAGTTTTGTTCTGCAGAAAAGATATCTAATGTCACAAAGAGATCCTGCTCTGTAGAAGGTGCCTCAGTCTATTTGTGTTATTACTCCATTCTGCCCTTGTGAGTAATAGTATGGTAATTATGTCGTTGTTGATTATCTGTTCTTGTGCTTTTGAAAAATAAACGTTTTTTTCTATGAACATTTAATAGGATGTTGTTTTTTGTAATAAACCAGTATATCAAAGTAATTTAACTGTTTAATAGACATGGGTAGTTTTTTTTTTTTTTTTTTTTTTTTAAATATTCACTGTAAAACATGAAAATAATAATAACCTATTTGTGAGGTAGAATTAACTTAACATTCCAGTTAAAATGAACCAACATCTGGGTAGAACATTTAACCAATTTATGTGGTAGAATTAACCCAGCATTATAGTTAAATATGACCCAGCATTTGGGTTGAATATTTAACCCATTTTGCTGGGTTAAAAAAATAACCCATTTTGCTGGGTTAAATTAACCCAGCATGTAGTTAGTCCAATAGTTACCCAGCAGCTGGGTTAAAAACAACCCAGATTGGGTTGTTTTTAACCCAGCATTTTTTAGGGTGTGGTGAAGCAGAGGTTGTATGTTCAGCACATTCTGAGGGGAAAATGATCTTATAACCATTAAAAATATATATTTTTATTGTGCAGTATAATTCACAAATCAGATTTTGAAGCACAAATAAAATTGTTTAATTGCAGGGGAAAAGGTTAATTACATGACCCTATGTTCTCAATGACTGATGCCAGACTAATGAAGACCTGTCTGTGCCACCAGGTATATACTGTATGCCTTGTTCAAGGAGGGTCTTGCAGCATGTCATAATGTGTTTGAGAGTCATTAGAGCTTGGCAAAGGGTTAGACCCTCATCATACCACTAATGATCTTTGGTGATGACAAGACATCATATTTTGCTCTCGTGACAAAGCTATTCCTGCCTGCCTACATTTCCCATAAATCTTCCTATTGATATTTCTCTTTTGCACACTTTCCCACTGTGTCCATTGTTTACAAAAGAAACAGCCTTCACACTTTTTTTGTGGCTTCCTCCTCCCTCTGCTTTGAGGTTGTGGGTTTTCTCCTAGTTAAATGACTTGCATTTAGACCAAAACCTTCCCTTCCCTGCTGAATTTGCCCAGTGAAGTCTTTGTTCCTCAAAGTTGATGTAGCTTGCTGCACTGCCCAGTTTCTAGGGGGTTTGCAACCTTACTGACAAACCAAGTGGATTGGAGTCCTTTAATGTCATCTGAAGTCTTAATTTATAGCACTTGTAATCCTCTGTTAGAAATCATAAGAGGTAGCTCCAAGACCCATTTTCTATTTATACCAATTTTACTGTGACTTATAGTATGTTTTATGTCATCCATGCATGCCTGTATAAGTGGAAGACCAAGCCCAGCCTTGGTTTATTCACTGCCCACCTTCTACTTTTAGGTCCTGATGATGATTTCCATTAGGACATTAGGATTTTGCATTAGGAAAGCCAGAGGTTAGCTGTGCATCCTGCCATAACGCTTACTTCCAGGCATTGCAACATTGCTGTAAAATCTGCTGTTGTAAAACCCAGATGCAGGTCTTAAAATAGGTATTGATCAGTGCAGTAATGGACTCTCATACATGGAAAAGTTCATGGGGCTGGCTTGCTTTTTTGGCTTGGCACTTTTTCCTCCTTTGCTGAATCTTCAAGCTCACTGCTAATGGTAATTTCTCTTTTGGTGGCTGTCTTAAGTGCCATCCTCTTCTTGTCCATAGTCTTTTCCATACCTTGGTCGGTAACTATGTTATCAAGCAGTGAGCCATCTAGTGCCTGTGCTCTGCAAATACAACTCCAATGTTCTCATGTAAATATTTAAACAGGTGCATGTGTTGTTTTTTCATTAATAACAAATCATTTTAGAAGTGGGGCAATACAGAACTCAGGAATAGGTTACAGTTGTGGAGTTAAATTGTAGTTATTTTACCCCATTGTGGTTTGAGAAATTATGGGTGGTAAAAAATTAATACAAGTTTTCAAATCTTTTCACAAATTATAAACAAGCAAAACAATCTTTATATATACATATATATTGCTGTTTAAAATTTCATAAATGTTTGAACTGAGAGAGTGAAGAGTATGTCGCTGTCTCTTTCCAGGTTAAAACTTTGTGACATCACAGATGAAAGCTGCCCTACTTTGACTTCAGCTCTGAGATCAAACCCCTCACACCTGAGAGAACTGGATCTGTCTTGGAATAAACTAAGAGACACAGGAGTGAAGTGGATCTCTGCTGTACTGGAGAATCCTCACTGTAAACTGGAGACACTGAGGTAAGATACAGTGAAACAGAAGCAGATGTTTTAGGTTCTGAATTAAATATCCTGAGGAAAAAAAATCTAATTTCATTTGATTAAATAATTATCTGATTACAAGATTGTGTGCATGTGTGTATTTAATATTACTGATTTCCCTTCTCTTGAAACTGGAACTCTATGTTTACAGTGAAGATGTTTGGCATGTTTTTTTTATTATTATTATTTAAAATTGTATAGATTGCATGTTATAATTACAGTATACATAATACTGTAATAAAAAACTTTAAGGTTTAAAAGAGGGAAGGGGTTCAAGAGACAATTTCTAATGCAGTCACTGTTCATCATTTGCACACAAATTTTTTTTTATATTATTGTTTCATTATATATAAAATAAAATGTTTCATGCCTTTTTTGTTTTAAATTTAAAGATTTTGGCTTACAGCTCATGCATTAATTTTATTAATATTTCATTTTAAGTTTAAGTAAATGACTACTACAATTATATACATGTACTATATAAATTATATTACTATATAAATATCTCTTGGTCTAGTTCAGTACATGCCTTGGTAAGACTTGTGACATGACAGTTGTCCAGAAGATGATCATCGACACCCTCAACAGGGAGGGTAAGACACAGGATGGGCTTTTTTAAAGCATATTCATGGAAAGGGATAGTATAGTAGGAAAGCTTCACAAGGAGTGGAGTGAGTTGAGTCAGTGCATCAAAAGCCACCATGCACAGACTTTTTCAGAAAATAGGCTACAACTGTTGCATTGTTATTATCAAGCCACTTCTGAACCAAAGAGAGTATTAGAAGCGTCTTACCTGGAATAAGGAGAAAAAGAACTGGACCCATGCCCAGTGCTCCAAAGTGCTCAGGTGATCAGGTTTTTAGGTGAAAGTAAATTTGGAAGTCAATGTTCCAGCATCTGGAGGTAGAGTGGATAGTGTCTAAGTTGCTTGAAGTCCAGTGTAAATTAACCACAGTAGTTAATGATTTGGGGTGTCATTGCCTTGACACCCGTAGGGACCTACTAGGATGCTTGGGTCATGCCCAGGATGAAGCTGAATGGTACCTAATTCCTTACCTCTCCTAGTTAATATGATATTGCACGATATTGCATGTGATTTCTAAAGACTGAAAAAGCTTCAATGCTGTAATGAGTTGAGGAGGAGGTAGAGGATTAGGAAGTGAGGGGGGGTTCTAAAAGGCTGGGCACCACTTGTCAGATTAAAAAAAAATAAAGTTTTGGTTTGGTCTAGCACAAAGGAATTAATGGGACAGCTTTTATGAAGTGATCTTGATGGGTATATCATGTGTGGATAGCATAACCTTTTGTCTTACTCGGTACTTGGGAGAAGTGGTACTCGGTACTTGGAAGCCTTTCATTTAAAAGCAGCCACTGACCAAAGTACAGTATTTGAGCACAAGTCCGATGCCAATTTCTCTTGCAGCTGCTGACAAAAGCTTGAGCAGAAGGGACCATGACCACCTCTTCTTGTGAAGAGAACAAAGTTGGCTAATATCCAATGCAACTACTGTGACATGCCCAAGAGGGGGAGGTAGAAAGCATGTTGTGTGCATACTCCGATTGGAAGTGGTGTGTCACAAAAGCTGTGTCGTGTGACACGATGCAGCTTAATGCTGTTTCCATATCATGATTGGTTTGCTCTATGTGTCTGTTGGTCTGGGGATCGAACTCAGTCATGAGACTTGGTGTGGCGCCTACAAGTTTGAAAAACAACTTCCAGAATTGGGCTAAAAATTAAGGACCCCTTTTGTACATTAACAAGAAAAAAAAACAAGTGTTTCCCTCTGAAAAGACTGTCCAGTAATAAAGTGAAAGGCAATGTGTGACCAAGGAATAGTAAGGAGTCTGTTTGACATTCTTGGATCCCAGACAGTAGGAATGGGAGTAGTTAAACCTTGAGAAGAACAAGGACCAACAGGCTTGGCCTGAATTGAGTCTTTTGGCATGCCTTTTTGCTCTCTCGGCTCAGATCTTATTTGACTGATCAGTTTGTATATTTAAATGGTGACTATTCTGAATGTTCTAAAGGGAAGTTTGGGGTTCCACAACGTTTAGGTTTAGGACTACTGCTATTCATGCTTTACATGCTTCCTCTGGGCAACATAATGCTTTCTCTGGGCAACATAGTTTTCACTGGTATGCTGATGACATATAGTTACAGTATATGTCTGTAAGGATTACTAGAATTTTGGTAGACTTTTGTCTACTCAGTGCTCAGCCTGTATTCTGCTTGTCCCGCCTGGATCCAGGGAACCCCTCAATGAAACACACACAAGTCAGTGCTCAGTGAGAGGTTCAAAGTTTATTGTGGGAGACAGGAGTATATATATATATATATATATGCACGCACACACAAAGAACCTAAAAGGTGGCTGCAGTAGTGTTTACATCTGTTCTGGAGTGTTTATAAAAGATAAGGTGAAGAAGAACAGAAACTTGGGAGTAGCTCTGCATTTACGAGTGTTTAACAGTTTTACGACCCTTAACATAAACTATTATGGAATGTGTTTACTGAAAGTGCAGCTTGTGTCGAGGTAAAAGAAAGAAAAACACTCTGTTCTCATGCACACAGAATATCATGAAACACACAAGTAATTAAATATTTTCTACAATGTCTTAGTAAAACTAGATGAGAAAAGCCAGTCCGATACAGTGGACCCACAGCAAACAAATGTTTGACCCCAGGTTTGCGAATTTTTGAGTTATGGACAAAAATTTTGGCTGGATTTTGCTTTGCCATGCAACAATCAAGCCAGTCGCACGTACTTCTAGTTTGCACACTTCCAAAAAAAAAAGTAGGCGGTTAAAAAAAACAACACTTAATATACCAAACCCAAATGTGAATTATACAGAATGCACAAAATATGACTATTTACAACTATATACTAAATATTTCGGTGTGTAGGGTGTAGGATGTAGTACATATAGTAGTAAGTCCTGTGTACTGTGAGAGTGTGTGCATGTGGGGGTTGCAGGAGTATTGTATTGGCTTGACCAGCTTGAGAGTCAATCTGGGAGCAGGATGATGGAAAAAACACTGTGTTGTAACACTGTCCCAGTGGTGAGTAATCCAATTGTGATGTACTGTATCTGCAAAGAGACAGAAGGATTTACAGTCTTTTGCAGCGCTGGTAAAAACACAACATATGCGTACTGTATAAACAATGATGGAGCGTTAGCCTCAAGTCTTCCCTTTAAACATGGTCAGCTGCCCTCCTTGCAACACCGGGATTTCTCTCATGATTTGGAGAGTAAGTCTTGTGAGAGTAAAATCATGGAACGGATTATAAGGTATATAATAATGTATAAAAAAAATTATCTGCAGCTTTAACCTATTTTGTGGCTTCGCTACGTTATCAAGGTGGACATCAAGCCAAGAAAACAGATCCACTTTTAGCTTTGTTTAAAGCAGCCAGTGCTAAGAGAAATTATAAATTAAGGTTATGTGAGGTTTAAGGTCTACTGTAGGTATTGCATAATTTACTTTATTATGTGTCTATAAGATAACTATAGTGCTTAGTTGAGACAGCTCCTATAGTTTAGGAATTTAATAGTATTGGTAATATTTTGGGTGGCTGAAGTGGATTATCTAGATTAAATTATTTCCTATAGGAAATGTATTTCGCACTACAAAATTTCGCCTTAAGAACTCGCCTCTGGGACTGATTAAATTTGTATGCCGAGGTCCCACTGTAAAGTCAAGCGCAATGTGTGAAGGACATAAGACACAATGGCCTTTCTGCTTCATCATGTACAGCGATAAAAGACCTTGGTTGTAATTATAGATTCCAATCTTTCATTTGAAGCTCATGTAGATAATATTACAAGGATAGCATTGTTTCATCTCAGAAATAATGCCAGGATAAGAAATACATTATTACTGCAGAAAAATTTGTTAATGCTTTTGTCACCTCTAAATTGGATTATAGTAACACCTCACTGTCTGGATGTTCAAGTAGGTGCATAAACAAGCTCTAGTTAGTCCAGAATGCAGGAGCAGAGACTAAAACCAGAAGCTATGAGCACATCACCTCCATTTTATCCACTCTGCTTTGGCGCCCAGTGAAATTTCGCCTTGATTTTAAAATTCAACTACTGACCTATAAAACACTGAATTGCTAGTGAACTACTACTGTCTTGCGATCTGCTCTGCCTACTTAGATCAAAGGATGTAGGCTGCTTGTCAGCACAGCATATCATGAAAACTAGGGCAGGGGACAGAGCTTTTTACTTAAAAATCCCCAAAGTTAAGGAATAGCCTTCCAATTAATGTTCGAGACTCTCAGTGTTTAAGTCCAAGCTAAAAACCTATTTATTTAGCCAAGCATTTTTGGAATTAGATTTGCCTTGGGTAAAGGAACAGGTCTGGGAGACTCATTGACGTAGTATTATGGTGAACTGGTGTGTTTGGATGCTGTCTTCCCAACTCTCATCGATCACTCAGGTGATCAGGTTAACAATGAAATTACTTGTTGCTTTACTTCCCAGGGAGCTCTCATGTCTGTGATTCCCTCTGGTTTACCCTTTTTGTTATGCTCTCTCTTTCATTCTTCTCATGAGTTTTCTAGTCCGAGTTGTTCTTTTTTTTTTTTTTTAACATTGATGTAATACTGTGTTGTTGTTGTTTATATTACCAACTCTATGAGAGTTATGTGACAAAAGAATAAACAATTCGGACCAGAAGACTCATGAGAAGCACTGCTCAATTCTCTTTTCTGTGTATGAAAGTACCGTGACAAAAAAACTAACAATTCGGACCATAGGACAACTAATCTTTCTGTACATAACCTACGGAGGTTTTGCGATGCGTTGAGCAAGCATGCTGAGTAGAAAATTAACAAATCCTCTCTGAGACTACTTGTTCTTCCGAGTCAGGTTAAAGACTTGTTCGAAAAGAACAAATTGTTCTTAAACGACCATCACTAATGTAATACATGTTTAACCAGTCTCGTTTGAATGTGGAAAAAAATCCAATGTGTGCCAACAATCCAAACAATCAAACAGGAGATAAGAATAGAGCACAAGAACAAGATACGGATCAGATTCTGGCAAGAAAGAAACTAGCCAAGTTCATGATGTGGACATGCTAAGATTCCAGTAGGTCTTAGCTCAAAAAAAAACTACCACTAACTTATTTACTGACCAAGATATTACTTTGTTTGATGGGTCAGTAAACTCACCTGATTGATTCTCTATGGTGTATTGTCAAAGGAAAGATGAGAACAAAAAAATCCAGTTTCAATCAAACCACATATGCCAGGTGGTGGGAGTGAAATTCTCCTTCTCTCTCTCTCTTTCTCTCTCTCCTTCTTTCTCTCTCTGCAGGCGCTATTTAACTCCCTTGACTAACTGCAATAGTTCTCACCACTCATCTGTATCTTGCACCAGTGGCGATTTCTTTAAGACTGCAAGGGAAGCTCAGCTTCCCCTATAATGTCACACAATTAATGGTCAAATTATGTACTTTTGTATTAACATTTTATTGACTAAAAATGCGTTCATCTCAAAGACGAGTTCGTTCAGAATCAGTTAGATATAGCAGGTCGGCTGACTTGATTTTCTTCTCATACATTCCCGTAGCGTCACAGTGCATTTCCCCGTTGAAGCCCAGCGTCCATTGACTTCAATGCGGCTGCTTTAAACGTTTTTTTTCAGTGCTTTGAAACTAGACGGTCATTGGATAAACGCTGCGATTATGTCCCGCCCACGGATGCTCAGCGTCTCTGGGGGTGAATGAGGAGCAAATGAGGAGTGGGCTGGCCTGGACTCTGAGCTTCTGCATGATGATTGGAGGAGCTGTTTAAAGGCCGGAACCCCTTTTTTGATTGACAGCATGTCTTAAGTATACATCAGCACTACAGAGATTCAAGTTCAGTCCCATTGTCAGGTTATAGTACAAACTTTCGGATGGCTCCCGCACTTAAATCCAACTAAAAAGTACTGAAAAGAAAACAAAATTTAGGCTTTATATCCCAGCTTACATCTCGCATTCGCGTTCAACTTTACACACATCGGACTGCATTACCACAATGCATCTCCCGCACTGGACTACACTCCCGTAAACAGCTGTCGTAAATCAACCTCGCTCTCTCGCAACAACACGCTCTTTGTCGGCGGTGCCCGTGCGATCGACGACTCATTCATATGAGTAGGAAAAAGATGCAATATTATGGTTTCCGTCATTTTTTATATATTTGCGTCCTGACTGGGCCGGCCCACACTGGCCAGCGGCCCACAGGGAAAACTCCCGGTACTCCAGATGGCCAGTCCGCCACTGCCCATGCGGATTTGCAGGTGAAGTGCTACGATGAACTGCTGCACTCTGTATTGTTTCCTGGTGATATAAACCATTTTTGTTTGTACAAATCATTCTTTAAATAATTAAAAAAAACATATTATAGCCTTCTTGACTTTGCTCAGTGTTTCAGCATTGTAAAGTTAGTTCGTTCATATAATTAAAGTAGCTCGTGGAAGGGAAAACTAGCCAGAATTTACGTACAAATAACATAATGAATTTTATGATTAAGTCCTAATATGAGCTTCCCCTGTTTCAAAAGCTAGCAGCCGCCACTGTCTTGCACCCTTCACAGAACAGCACCTGCCACCACAATGACTAAGATGTTGTATTTCATGGGGATTAAAGATTGCAGTGACTCTATGATAAAAAGTTTTGAACTGTTCTTTGTGTCCTGAACATAGACCATAATGAGTTTGTTATTATTTTTCCGCAGGCTGTGTAATTGTAATATCAGAGATGAAGGCTGTGCAGTTCTGACTTCAGCTCTGACATCAAATCTTTCACACCTAAGTGAACTGGATCTGTCTAAAAATTATCTTGGAGACTCTGGAGTGAAGTACCTCTCAGCTGTACTAGAGAATCCTCATTGTAAGCTAGAGACACTGAGGTAAGATCATCTCTGACGTGACCTACACCTCAGTATTTTTCACACAAATGAGCACATACAGTAGATTGAAATCTGCTGCCATTAGGATGCCTAAGCAGCTTCACACAGGATTTTGCAGCATAGACTATACACACTTGAATACAAGTGAAGCCCAGCACACATTTAGGTCTCATTAAGCTGAATATTTTTTGTTATGCATGTCATGGGCTCAAATTAACAGAAAGTCAGTTATTTTGGGTTGTTTGCAAAATCCACTGAGTGGAATTAAATATACTCCTCCTAGAGGATGTATGCAATTGGCAAAAAATATGACCTCAAGACATTGGGCATGCAAAATAATTAAGTGTTTTTACCATGGCATTCCTTAAACTAAGGATAAGTGGCTAATAACTTACTGAGCTGAGTAACATCATATTGAGTGACATTGAGTGATATCATAGTGTAATGCTTTTTCTTCCAGCATCCAGGATGTTTCAAAAAGCACACAAGTTTTGTGGCAATAAAACAGGTGCTTGGGCCTGATCATCGTTGCTTTCCAACTACAGCAGAACTGTGGATTACAAGCATAATTGGTTCCACAAGCGGGCTCATATTTCAAAATACTCGTACACCAAAGGAAATTTTCCCAAAAGAAATAATAGAAAACCAAATTATTCATTCCACAGCCCGAAAAAAAAAACACAAAAATAATTAATACAAAATATGAAGTAAAAATAAAACAAATTAACCTTTAATTTAACTTTAAAAAGTACAAATAAATCCCGACAAAAAAAGTGTTTCCGTTTATGCGTGCAGGCGCTGTGTGTGTGTAAAGCTGCTTTGTGACAATGACAATTGTTAAATATACAAATAAAATTTCATTAAATTGTGTGTGTGTGTGTGTGTGTGTGTGTGAAGCAAAAGAAAGTCTCATTAGAGAGGTTAAAGATAAATTTTCTCTCTCTCTGTATTAGCCTGCTGTTATGTGTGTACACACACCTAACAGTGGAAGGGGAAACTAGCCAGAATTTACGTACAAATAACCTAACTGTGTGTGTGTGTGTGTGTGTGTGTGTGTGTGTGTGTGTGGCTAAAGTAAGAGGAGAAGAGGAATCAGACCCTACCCCTCCCTCTTCTCATCTTACACAGTAAATCTTCCTCCTCTTTTATTTGAGTTTCACACACACACACACAAACACACATTAACAGAAAGACTGTTTTATCGAAAATATTAGTAAGGAACATTGCAATAATTCTCACGAGTGCACACTAACAGACAAATAAACCTGCACTTACCCTTTAAAAAGAATTACGACAGAGAGAGTGAGTGAGTGAGTGAGTGAGTGAAGGTGAGAGGAGGAGGGTGTGTGTATGTGTGTGTAAAGGAGGAGGAGTGTGTAAAGGGGCACGGTGTCCAATGATGCGCGTACACACACATAATAGCAGGGTGAGACAGAGAGAGAGAAAATGTATCTTTAACCTCTCTAATGAGACTTTCTTTTGCTTTACACACGCTCAAACACGTGTGTTATAATAAACAGTACATGTGCACTGTACACACACGCATACAAACACAAAATAAAAGATGTTTTATGCGCACACATGTGGTCACAATGTTATAGTTAACAGTTCACGCGTGCACGGATGTTAAGCAGGGGAGACGATTACCTACAATTTCACAGCGCAAGAGAGAGAAAAAAAACATTGGCTCAGTTGCGTCAAAACAAGAAGCGCATGTGGGCTACATGATACTCTGTACTCGTAAACCAAGATTTGCTCATTTTTTAAGTAAAAATGTATTAAAAATCTTTGCTCGTCGCAAACTGCGTTACTCACAATGCAAGGTTCCACTGTATATTTTTTCTTTAAAATTACACAAATTAAGGCAGTAGTGACTGTGCTGATGTCTTAACCTAAGAGAGTGAAGAGTGTCATTGTCTCTCTGCAGACTGTCTGACTGTGGTGTCTCAAATGAAGCCTGTGCCGCTCTGACTTCAGCTTTAAGATCAAACTCTACACACCTTAGAATACTGGATCTGTCTGAGAATGATTTCAGAGGTACAAAAGTTAAGTGTCTCTCTGCTGTACTTGGGAATCCTCACTGTAACCTGGAGACACTAAGGTAAGGTTATCTCTCTGAGAGTCCCGTAACCTGCCTCTCAGTAAGAAATGATATCTAATAGTAAACATTAAGCAGATCATTGTGTTCAACCATGTAAATCTATGTAAAAGGTCTGCAGCAGAGATTTATCTAGTCTGTCTTTTGAGTGTTTAAAGAAGACACACACAAGTTGTTTTATTAATCTCTAAATGTACTCAGTCATATACTGAGTTTGGATGTGGTTTGGGATTGTTAATAACTGATGTAAAATGTTTAAGGTCAGTAGGTGTGACATAATAATTTTTTTTTTACTATCTGTTAACATGAGTGCAGAAGTAGTAAAGACAGGATTGCATACCTATAAAAAGGTCCTGTATTTTGAACAAATACCCTACAGGCAATCCACGACTGTGCTCTTGGGCCATGACCCTGCAGTTGTACCACCACCTTTGGCATAAAGATGAAATGGCAGTTTATAGTTTAACAGTCCAATCTAAACTCCTTAGGGTTGTCAATGACAAGTTTATGTGGATTAATATTTGTTGGGTGGCTAATATAAATGACAGGGCTCTGCTTTACTTACAGATATGCCGATATATTTATTTTGCCTAAACTAAGAAAATGTAGAGTATGTCATTGTCTCGCTTTTCAGGTTAGAACACTATGATATCTCAGATGAAGGCTGTGTTGCTCTAACTTCAGCTTTAGGATCAAACCCCTCACACTTGAGAGAACTAGATCTGTCTTGGAATAAACTTGGAAACTCGGGAGTAAAGCGTCTCTCTGTTGTACTGAAGAATACTCACTGTAAACTTGAGAAACTGAGGTAAGAAAATATCTGTGAGAGTCACATGACCTGCTCTTCAGAAAAGACTGTTTAGTTCTATTTTTAAATGAGCTTAAAAAAAGAGTTAGTGTGATCAGAACGCTTACTTCTATCTGGTATGTGGTCCTAGTACTAGTACTTCTGAATTAAAGAAGAACCTAATAGGCATTTAGTGTCTAATATTCTTTACATATTCCTGAACTTTCCAGGCAAGTGTCTCTTATCTGGCTATGTGTCGTCAGCATAACAGTGGCGCATAGATTGAGTGTCTTGAGATTAATTATTTTGATATTAATATTTTTGGGTTAGGAAACAAATCATCAGACATTCTACTATGTATTTTAATATCGCTTTAATATACAAGCATGCTTCCAGAATGAATTATGCTTACAATCCAGGGTTTAACTGTATAGCTGTTCATGACATGGAGGATTTTATATTGACTTATACTGGACAACTGACAGGGTCATGGTCAGGCTTCTCAATCAGAAGGCTAATAACTGCTAGTTTAAGAGATGTATGTATGTGTGTAGCTAATGCTAAGGAAATAATTAAATATAAGATCATTTGTGGTACATTGATTACTAAATTAGAATTTGCCCAGACTTAAGCACTGGTTGAGAATTGGGTATAATGATTATCATGGCTGGAGGATCCCTGCATCTCCTCATATCTAACAGAATAATACTTTCACCTTCTGTGCTTACATTCTGGTGGATGGTGGAACTTTCCAATCATACAGTATGCATTCTGGGTTATTCCACTTTTCTTACAATATTTTTTTTACATTTACAATACTCCATATGCTATTATGTTTTCTTCCCATGCTTCCAAGCACATACATTGAGCAGATATAGATCCATCCTAATAACACAAATTTTCTTCTTAAAACTATGTTTTCCAAACGTTGACATTTTTCTTGATTTAATCAAGTCTTGTGTGTTAAAGTTTACAAGACCAGTGAAAGTCTCAGTACCACTGCCAGCACTACCACTAACACCCACAGACACCTGAAGTTTAATCTCAGTTATTTAAAATATAATAATAACCTTCATATACAAAGACAAAAAGATGTTTCACTTCTCTCTCTCCTTGCTGCTGTGTCCTAAATGGAGAGAGTGAAGAATGTATCATTGTCCCTCTGCAGACTGGGTAATTGTGGTATCTCAGATGAAGGCTGTGCTGCACTAACTTCAGCTTTGAGATCAAACCCCTCACACCTAAGAGAACTGGATCTGTCTAAAAATGAACTCAGGAACTCAGGAGTGAAGTGTCTCTCAGCTGTCCTGATGAATCCTCATTGTCAACTGGAGACACTGCGGTAAGATCTTCTCACATAAACTGCTCCTCAGTAATACACATTGTCTAATAGTGAGACTGAAGCACATCAGGTTTGAGTTTCCCAAAAGCATTGCAGCACAAACATCACTGTTATAGTTAAAACGTTACGCATAAAAGTTGCGTGTAAATGTTGGTGCAGGCCAAACTGAGGGCAAAACTAATATTTTTTCTTTTCTGACATAAAAGGTTGATTATATTTCTGACATATGTTTCCACCACAGCTCATTTGTATCTAATATGCATAAAAATGCAGTAATTCACACAAATTATAAAAAGAAAAAAAAATTAATGTGTCATTGTCTCTTTGCAGAATTTGTGTTTGTGATATCTCAGATGAAGGCTGTGCTGCTCTGAGTTCAGCTCTGAGATCAAACCCCTCACACCTGAGAGAACTGGATCTGTCTTGGAATAAACTCAGAGACTCAGGAGTGAAGTGTCTTTCTGCTGTACTGGGAAATTGTCACTGTAAACTGGAGACACTGAGGTAAGATAAAAATATTTATACAGTGGAACCTTAGATTGCGGGTAATTTGGTCTGCGAGCATTTTGCACAAAATTTTAAGGTAAAATTTAACTTGATGAACAAGCACGGTCTTAATATACGAGTAGTACACATGCGCTTTGTCTGCCAAGCGTCATGTGATTACAAACTGATCCAATGGTTCTTCTCTCATGCGCATTGTGGAATTATGGGTAATTGTCTCCCATACTCAGTCTCAGTGCACATGTGTCACTCGTATAGTCAACTCTTCTCTTGTCTTACTTACACACACAAACACACACACACACACACTGCTCTGTCATGATTCTTTTCAAAGAAAAAGTGCAGGTTCATTTTTTTCTTTACATTTTGTATTAATTATTTTGATATTAATATTTTTGGGTTAGGAAACAAATCATCAGACATTCTACTATGTATTTTAATATCGCTTTAATATACAAGCATGCTTCCAGAATGAATTATGCTTACAATCCAGGGTTTAACTGTATAGCTGTTCATGACCTAAAAAAATCAAGGTAGGGTAGAGTGGAAAGGCAAAAAGATTTTACTGCAAGGAAAAATTGCTGAGGAGAAAGTACATTTTAAACTTAAACTATACATCTAACTATACAAACTATATATAAAATAAAAAAAAATGGTAAGTGTACAAATTTCCAATTTACAAAGTTAAAATAGGAAAAATACTTAAAATATAAAATGTATAAATTAAACGTATAAACTATAAGTTAAACAGCATGTGCAGAATGGGAGTAAGCAGAATGTGCGATTAAAATATGCGTAGTAAAATATGGTAGGCGTAGGCAGCAGATTTGGTGACGCTGTCTCAAAGACAGCAGTGTTTGCAGATTCCTCAACAGCACATTCTACAGTTGCTGCCAGCCGCCCCCACCCAGCTCTCTGTAAGCGGCCTTAGACTGCATTACTGTTACTCTTGACATTACTGTGGGGCTCATTGCTGTTCTCTCTTGTTGTCCTGCCGACCCTCTCAGAGATGCCGGCTGCAGTGAAAAGGTTTATCCCAATCTGTGTCTCCTGACGTGAAAGAGTGAAGTGAGTCATTTCTCTTTGCAGGTTAAAGCTTTGTGATATCTCAGATGAAGGCTGTGCTGCTCTAAGTTCAGCTCTGAGATCAAACCCCTCACACCTGAGAGAACTGGATCTGTCTTGGAATGAACTCAGAAACTCAGGAGTGAAGCGTCTCTCTTCCGTATTAAAGAACCCTCACTGTAACCTGGAGACACTGAGGTGAGATCAAGTCTCTGAGAGTTGCACAACCTGCTTACTCTAGAATAGTAAAACTGAAGCCGATGTTTTAGACCCAACATTAATATTTATGTATTTAGTGTTTGTAGTAGTAGAAGGTGATCAGGGCTTATAATGGACATTTAATGATAAAGTGAGCATCATTTTAAAGATTTTATTACTTTTCCTCTTAGATAAAAGTATCTTAATCTTATATTACTTTTAGGAAACTCAGGCGTGAATTGTTCTTGTAAATTTGGTTAAAATTGAACACTGTTGGCACAGCTCATTTGCATGTAGTGATACCCACACGCTCATGACTTTAATTGAAATGAGCAACAGTATATTCCATATATAAAAGTGCAATAATATAAACTGACAAAGTAAAGAGTGTTGTCTCTCTACAGGTTGTGTAATTGTGATATCTTAGATGAAGGCTGTGCTGCTTTGACATCAGCTTTGAGATCAAACCCCTCCGACCCCTTACACCTGAGAGAACTGGATCTGTCTGGGAATAAACTCATGGACTCACAAAAGAAGCAGCTTTTCAGTCTTAAACTTCAGAAATTGAGGTAAAGTAAAAAGTATGTCAGATTTACAGTGGTGTGAAAAACTATTTGCCCCCTCCCTGATTTCTTATTCTTTTACATGTTCGTCACACAAAATGTTTCTGATCATCAAACACATTTAACTATTAGTCAAAGATGGTTGTGTGAAAAAGTGATTGCCCCCCTTGTTTAAAAATAACTTAACTGTGGTTTATCACACCTAAGTTCAATTTCTGTAGTCACTCCCAGGCCTGATTACTGCCACAACTGTTTCAATCAAGAAATCACTTAAATAGGAGCTACCTGACACAAAGAAGTAGACCAAAAGCACCTCAAAAGCTAGACATTATGCCAAGATCCAAAGAAATTCAGGAACAAATGAGAACAAAAGTAATTGAGATCTACCAGTCTGGTAAAGGTTATAAAGCCATTTCTAAAGCTTTGGGACTCCAAAGAACCACAGTGAGAGCCATTATCCACAAATGGCAAAAACATGGAACAGTGGTGAACCTTCCCAGGAGTGGCCGGCCGACCAAAATTACCCCAAGAGCGCAGAGACAACTCATCCGAGAGGCAGGACAACATCTAAAGAACTGCAGGCCTCACTTGCCTCAATTAAGATCAGTGTTCACGACTCCACCATAAGAAAGACACTGGGCAAAAACGGCCTGCATGGCAGATTTCCAAGGCGCAAACCACTTTTAAGCAAAAAGAACATTACGGCTCGTCTCAATTTTGCTAAAAAACATCTCAATGATTGCCAAAACTTTTGGGAAAATACCTTGTGGACCGGCGAGACAAAAGTTGAACTTTTTGGAAGGTGCGTGTCCCGTTACATCTGGCGTAAAAGTAACACAGCATTTCAAAAAAAGAACATCATACCAACAGTAAAATATGGTGGTGGTAGTGTGATGGTCTGGGGTTGTTTTGCTGCTTCAGGACCTGGAAGGCTTGCTGTAATAGATGGAACCATGAATTCTACTGTCTACCAAAAAATCCTGAAGGAGAATGTCCGGCCATCTGTTCGTCAACTCAAGCTGAAGCGATCTTAGGTGCTGCAGCAGGATAATGACCCAAAACACACCAGCAAATCCACCTCTGAATGGCTGAAGAAAAACAAAATGAAGACTTTGGAGTGGCCTAGTCAAAGTCCTGACCTGAATCCTATTGAGATGTTGTGGCATAAAAAGGCGGTTCATGCTAGAAAACCCTTAAATAAAGCTAAATTACAACAATTCTGCAAAGATGAGTGGGCCAAAATTCCTCCAGAGCGCTGTAAAAGACTCGTTGCAAGTTATCGCAAACGCTTGATTGCAGTTATTGCTGCTAAGGGTGGCCCAACCAGTTATTAGGTTTATGGGGCAATTACCTTTTCACACAGGGCCATGTAGGTTTTGATTTTTTTCCTCCCTAAATAATAAAAACCATCATTTAAAAACTGCATTTTGTGTTTACTTGTGTTATCTTTGACTAATAGTTAAATGTGTTTGATGATCAGAAACATTTTGTGTGACAAGCATGCAAAAGAATAAGAAATCAGGAAGGGGGCAAATAATTTTTCACACCACTGTATATCATATCTCAAATATGTAAAAAGGTAAAATAATGTTGTACTATTTTTGCCACATAAATTTACCTTTGATGTTCAATGCTTACTTTTAGGGTGTGAACTTCAGAATGGGTGAAAAGTACGATGTCTGTGTAAGGTGTGGCATGGAAGGGCTGCTTTGAGTATTTTTAAAACTGGTAATCTGGGATTTTTACTATTGAAATAGCTGTTGTAAATAGCAATACATATTACCTCAACATACTCTTGTTAGTTAATTGTAGGTTTTGGTAAAATTTTAAATATATCAAATTGCTTTATTAATGTTGTCCAGCCTTGTCACTTTCAATACACTTCAACATTGTTAAACAAAGTGTGATCTGTCTTCTGTAACTCTAACTGTAATATACATAAAATGTGAATATAATTATATATTGAATATCTACTGTATACTGTATATACTGTAAGATCCTTCACTTGGGGCTGTAGGATTACAAATTTATAAAATGTTAAATCTAACTTCCAACGTAATAGTATATAAACTGAACAAGTTATGTACATTGGGTTTTACATTTTAAGGTAAAGTTGGTGACATTCTAAGAAGATCAAGTCTTGTACCCCAGGTGTCAGAGACATTAACCTTTTGTCTTTATGTACTTCCTGACCACTGGGTAGGGTCCCAAAGTCAATGTGAATGCTAATCTCAAGGCCAGGCTATGCCTTTTGTCTCTATGAGAATGTAAAGGTTTGGGGGATACTGTCAGGCTGATTAGATTAGCACCTATGCATTTGAAAGCCACTGTTATGCTGATGAGATCAGGGCTGGGGAACTTCCGTTACCAGGCTGACTCCTGTACTAGACTATGCTTTGTTTAGATTGTCTCCACCTCTTTGTATCCCTCCCTCTTGTAAAGTATAAACTCTTTCGAGCTAAGTTTTCGGTCAGACTTGGATGACTACAGCGACGCTCGGCGAGTCCTCAATAAAGAGTAACTTCTGCTTGAATGATATCCCAACGTCTCCTGGTCTCTGAAAAAGTTCCCAACAGTTTTGGTGCCGTGACCCGGATAGAGCTGCTCACCTGAATCCAGATTGAAACTTCAAGCTCAAAGATCTGACTTCATTCCAGACTGAATCTTTTTGTACAAGCAAGGATTGGTGAGTTCCACTCTATCCAAAAGAACCTTTAAGACCAGTACAAATTTGTTATCCTCTGCGCCGTCAGAGAAGAGTTAACATACTGCTGTAGGGTTTGGTTAACTAAGTTATCCTCTAAAAGTTTCTGTTTAGAGATGGTTATCCTCTGTTCAGGCAGGGAAGATTAGCATTAAGTGCTAATATTTTGTGTGTTATCCTCTGTTTTTGGCAGGGAAGATTAGCATTACATGCTAATATTTGTGTGTTATCCTCTGTTTTGGCAGGGAAGATTGGCATTACATGCTAATATTTGTGTGTTATCCTCTGTTTTGGCAGGGAAGGTTAGCATTGCTTGCTAATATTTGTGTGTTTTCCTCTGTTTAGGCAGGGAAGATTAGCCTTATGTGCTAGTATTTGTGTGTTATCCTCTGTTGATCAGAGACGTTTTAGTGTTTCTGTCTTAACAAGCGTATCAAGCCTCTGTTTATCAGAGAAGTTTTAGTGTTTTTTGTTAAAAAGCGTGACCAGCCTCTGTTGATCAGAGAAGTTTTAGTGTCTTTTTTTGATTGTGTGGTAACAAACAGATTTACAAAATGTTTAAACAGAATGCTAGACTGATCCCCACAACTAAAAAAGGTGGTCTTGCGACTCCTTCATGGTCTGATAGTGAATTCAAATCACTGTTAGGAGTGCAGATGAACCTAATAGTAACTGAGAAAGTTAGACAAGAACTAACTCAGAAGTATAAGATCCATCCAGACAAGACGTGGTCGGTAGATGAGTGCAAAAAGGTATTAGGAGCATGCATTCGTAAGAAAAATGTGAAAGGCATTATCTGCTGTCATAGAGAATTTGGTTTAACGCTAAGTACACAACAGTCTCAGCGTATCTCAGAGCTAGAGGAACAGATCCAGGAGCTCCGTGCTAGGGTATCCTCTTTGACGAAGAAACTGAACCGCAACCAAGCGTTAGCAAGAACTAATGTAGATAAAGTTAGTCAGTCTGATAACAACTATCCTGACTTACAAGCTTTCTTTGACCCAGATGTAGCCATTCAGTCAGTAACTGATGTGCCTGTAGATTCAGTAAATGTATGTGGTGCTAGAAAGAGATCTCAGGGAATTGAGGGAATTGCAAGTGTTACTCCCAACTCTTCTGTTGTCGAAGTCCAAACTGTTGCTAAATCACTAGGACCTAAGGATATAGAGAGACTATCCCAGAGCTTACCCTCAGCACGCACTAATTTTTCTGAATTTAGAAGAGCTTTGATCAGTAAAATGCGTCTCTACAACATGTCATTAGAAGAAGTCACACAGCTGATGTCACAAATTCTAACTGAGTCTGAATTCAACCGTTTTGAGTCTGCTGTTACGTCTGAACTACAACATGCCAGTAAAAGTGATGTGAGAGAGGGTGTCTTGAAAATTCTCAAGAACATCATGGGACCCAAAGTAGACTGGTCCAGGATTACCAACTGTGTGCAGAAGAACGAAGAATCTGTAAATGAATACACTGAACGGTTTTGTCAGTCAGCTGTAACTTACAGTGGCATAGTTGAGGATTCGGAAAGTGTGCTGGATGATAAGGGACCCCTAGTCCGCATCTGGTCAGATGGCCTTATAGCCGAGTACAGAAAAGCATTGCCATTCCTAGATATAACTTGGTCTTCCATGACTCTCAGAAGTAATCTTGACAGGTTAGCTGCCTGGGAAAGGGATGCTGATGTTAAGGCAAAGGTGAGAGTAGCAGCAGCTTCGTTTAGCACAACAGACCCAGACCATAGATGGCCTAAAAGAGAAAGCAAATGTAACTACTGTGGAAAACTAGGACATTGGGAGAAAAGGTGTCGGAAGAAGTTGCAAGATGGTAGAAGAAATAGTATGCATAATTCTACTCCTTCTCAGCCTGCCTACAACCCTGAAGTAGTTCCGTCTTTGTCTACTCAAACCTTAGGACAGCTTGCTCAGGCTCTTCTAAGAGCACAACAGGAACAGGAAAAAAACTAATTGTTGGGGCTGTGAGTAGCTACCTTTCCCCTGTAATCCATCACAATGACAAAAGCACTTCTTCTTCTTGGGGAAATTGGTTAGCGAGCCTTACAGCCCCGAACATTGTTTTACAGCGTGCGTCAGTTACTAATCCATCTACATGTATGATGTCTGCAATGACTGAAGTTGTGTTAGAGGATGTAGGAGAAATGACTCACGACTGTGTTACACTTACATACACACCCACAAGTGAAGTAGCAGAAACTCCTATAGAGAATGCAGAATTGGAGTTGTTTGTTGATGGTTCAGCTCAGGTTATTGAAGGCCATAAACGAGCAGGTTATGCAGTAACTTCCATCACTGAAGTGGTAGCTTCAGGTCGTCTTCCAGATCATTTTTCAGCTCAAGCTGCAGAACTAGTAGCCTTAACTAGAGCATGCACGCTAGCTTCAGGGTCAGTTGCAAATATCTACACTGATTCCAGGTATGCATTTGGAGTAATTCATGATTTTGGTGTCATTTGGCAAAGTAGACAGTTTTTAACTTCTGCTGGATCCCCCATTAAGCATGCTGGATTAGTGAAAGATCTAATGTTTGCTATGAAACTTCCAAAGAAATTAGCTGTGATCAAAGTGAAAGCACATCTCACTACTAACACAATGGAAGCTAAAGGTAATGCTCTTGCTGATGTAGCTGCTAAACAAGCTTGTTTCTATGCAACTGTACAAGTGTGTTCAGGTAGTACAGCACAGAAGACCATTCTGCCTCCTGAATCGATCATTGATCTGTACAAAGACGTCCCTCTATATGAAGCATGGACATGGTTGGACAAAGGAGCCACAGTGGATTCATCTGGCTGCTGGACCAAAGGGGGAAAGTATGTCGCTCCCGAATCACTGCTGCCATATTTGGCACAACAAATCCACAATTTGGGTCACAGTGGTCCAGCGACGATGAATCACAGGTTCTCAAATCAATGGTGGAATCCAAAATTCAGAATTGTAGCCATCGAAACAGTCAAGAGATGCGTTACATGTCAGAAAAATAATGATGTGCCAGCAGTAACTACAGCAGCAACACATACTCCAGCTCCACCAGGACCATTTCGTCACTTGCAAGTTGATTACATATCGTTACCTCCTTGTAAAGGAAAAACTGACGTCTTGGTAGTAATAGACAAGTTCTCAAGATGGATAGAAGCTTATCCAACAGGACGTGCTACAGCTGCACATACTGCTAAATGCCTTGTTACTGATTTCATTCCCAGATGGGGATTACCAGATTACATCGACTCAGATCAAGGAACACACTTCACAGGACAGGTAGTCAGGGAAGTGTCTAAAATGTTGAAGATTAAGTGGAATCTTCACTGTCCATACAGACCACAAGCATCAGGACAGGTTGAACGAGCAAACTGAACAATCAAAACCAGGCTAAGCAAAATGCATCAGGAAGGAGTACCATGGGTCGAAGCGCTGCCGGCGGTACTATGTAGTATGAGAGCATCACCTAATAGATCAGTAGGACTGAGCCCTCATGAGATTATTACTGGACGTCCAATGCAAATGCCAGGTGTGATTGATCTTAGAAATGCTGATGTACACTTTGCTTCAGATGCCCTGATTGCTTACTGTGAAAACCTCACGAAGGCAGTACAAAGTGCCAGAGAGAGAGTTGAGTCGTGTTGGCAGACTCCACCAGAAGGTGGACACACAATCATCCCAGGTCAGTGGGTCATGATAAAATCATTTAAGAACAAGCCATTAGAGCCTAAGTGGCACGGACCACATCAAGTGATGTTAATTACAGCAGCTGCAGTGTTGTGTCAGGGAAGGAAAACTTGGACTCACGTGTCACATTGTAAAGTTGTTCCCCCACCTGCAGGGATAGGATAGGACACACGGACCAGTGAGGAGCCCAGGGAAGAACCGAATGCAACAGGCATCGGGGGCCAAACCCTGTGGTGAAGACTCCCTCATAGGCCTTCCCCATTCATTAGTTCATCCTCACCTCACTGTTCTTTAGGTGTCACAGGAATTAAGAAACAGGGAAAGAAGGAACAACAATAGTAGACACAGATTGAACAGAGGATACCACCCTAGGGTTTGAAAAATTTTACAACGGATACTGCTTTGTCGTCTTTTGTTTTCTTTCTTACTCTGTGCAGATACCACTTGATGGCTGTCCCGAGACCCATACACGCTGACCTCGTCACCTACAAAGGAAGCCACAACTTCTGACAGACAACTAGACTCACTACCAAGCCAACTGTCACAGAAGATAAAAAATACACAACGCAGAGTATCAAATACAAGAACTTCAGTCATCCATCAACATGATCAAGATCGCTGGACAAGACATTCTTGATCTTTCAACAAAATTACACCAGATGACTGAGGATAATTCTTCATGGTTCGGAAACATGTTAGGGAAACCCTGGCTGTGGATCAAGGAAATCGCAATTCTGCTCTTGTTTTTCCTACTGGTGTACTATCTATGCATCCACAGTATCAAGTGTTTCATTCAACAAATAACCCACACCCATCAAGAAGAAATGGCCGCTCCAACCAGAAAAGACTATTATCCATAAGAACTTCACAGACACTAGCCAGATGTTTGTTTATATGTCATCATGGCATTCATCACTGCAAGCAACAACAGAACAAGTGCTATGTGCCTGTAACGATCACAAGTTACAAGAATTAAATGTCTAAATTTGTATTTGGTGAGAGTTATTAGAACTCTCAAAGGGGGAACTGTAGGATTACAAATTTATAAAATGTTAAATCTAACTTCCAACGTAATAGTATATAAACTGAACAAGTTATGTACATTGGGTTTTACATTTTAAGGTAAAGTTGGTGACATTCTAAGAAGATCAAGTCTTGTACCCCAGGTGTCAGAGACATTAACCTTTTGTCTTTATGTACTTCCTGACCACTGGGTAGGGTCCCAAAGTCAATGTGAATGCTAATCTCAAGGCCAGGCTATGCCTTTTGTCTCTATGAGAATGTAAAGGTTTGGGGGATACTGTCAGGCTGATTAGATTAGCACCTATGCATTTGAAAGCCACTGTTATGCTGATGAGATCAGGGCTGGGGAACTTCCGTTACCAGGCTGACTCCTGTACTAGACTATGCTTTGTTTAGATTGTCTCCACCTCTTTGTATCCCTCCCTCTTGTAAAGTATAAACTCTTTCGAGCTAAGTTTTCGGTCAGACTTGGATGACTACAGCGACGCTCGGCGAGTCCTCAATAAAGAGTAACTTCTGCTTGAATGATATCCCAACGTCTCCTGGTCTCTGAAAAAGTTCCCAACAGGGCGCACCACAGACACGAGGCATATTTTAATTTTAATATTAATAATTGATATTGTAATTATAGGGTAATTTTATTGAGAAAATTATAAAGGGGTTTTGAGGAGGGAGGGAGTAAGGAAGGAGAGGAAAGGACTAAGGATGTGCACGTGCAGGTTCGGTGGCTGTGCCAGCTGGCAGGTAGTGCAATCGTGGCGGCAGAATGGCAGAAAGGGATCTTAGATCTTAGAGACAACGGTGCTCACAGATTCCTTAACAGCACATTCTACAGTTGTGCCCAGCCGACTCCAGGTAGTCCTCTGTCGACACAGCCTCAGGCTGCATTCTACAGCTGTCAAAACAGACGTCGAAAGGAAAAAGGCCGCTGCCTTACCATTAAGGCCCCCGTTTCCAGTCAGAAGAACTGGCTATACATCCGACGTCACGTTGATAAACCTGTCTATGTCTATGCACTATTGGAACACAGGAGTGAAGACTGTTGGAAATAACCCTCTTTATACCTATGTAGATATTCCATATCTACACTGTATTTGTGATCAATTTAATGGCCGTATACAGTCATTTAAAAAAGTATGATTTCTTTTTTGTCATCACTAAAAAAAAAAAACAGTCTGTAGGGCCAGGAATCCAAATGAAGCAGATGTGCAACCTTTGTTATGTACAGTAACCTGTATGTTGTATAATGATGCTTGTTGAGAGTGAGTAAAGTGAGTAATGATATAATATTCACAAGACACACCTGTGTGTCAAGTCTTTTTTGAGCTTTTGAATCATTCATGGATAAAACAATGTCTACAAAATGCTTTAGAGAATTCTGTGATGGTTGAATTTGGGTCTGTTGGAATATTAATTAATTGGAAAATTAAACACAATAATTTTCATTTCAATTTAGTTTTATTCATATAACACTTTTAACAATGATCATTGTAAAAAAAAAAACAGAATCAAAGAACTTAGTTAGGAAAGGTGTGAGGAAATGCATATAAATTACAATTCAATTTATTGATTCATGGTTAACCTGGCCATCATTCCTTACTATTGTATAAGATATTAATACATATTATTCTTATTACTGTAATAAAGACATTCTGTGGTATTCATTCATGATCATTCATGATGAATGCAAGATCTAAGACATAAGTACAATCAAATACTTGGTTTTGGATGATACAATGAACTATATTAAATGATCACTGACTTGACAAATTTAAAACTTTTGCTTTAAATGATGCATACAATATCAACTATTAATTAAGTTCAAAGTTTATGTTTGAAGATTGGATAATGTAATGTTACTTTTTTGTTATTGTTTTTAAAAAGTCGGATTGTTTTACATAGCTTCTGTTGTCTATAACGAGTGACAAATGAGGAAACATCGTGCAATGTTGATAATGTGTGATCACATATATTACAGACTTTTTTTTTTTAAGTTAAGAGATGAAAGCTCAAAACACAAAATGATTTTGCTACAACACTTGTCTGCATGATGTCTTACACTAACAGTGTGCATTTTTTAAGAATGTCAAGATACAAACAGAAAACTGTGCAATGGGAGCAGAAGATAATATTCCAAAAGGACTAGTTAATATCTGTATTTGAAAAATAAGGAAATATATGTTGCTTTTAATGTTATACAAAACTATTTTTTGTGCATGTTCTTTTAAAATGGTTTATTAGTATTATTAATTTGTGTATCTTTGTAATATTTAACATTGTGTTTCGTTGCCACTATGATATTTATCTCTCTTTTTATATATATGTCGGTTTATTTATAGGCATCTGTAAGAAACTGCAACGGTGTAAAAAAAATTTAAACAATTAGCTGGCGAGTGTGTATGTGTGGGTGAGACTAGCTGGTCGTGTGTGTAAGAAAGAGAGAGGGAGAGAAAGTACACACATGCCAGGTCAGTGAGTGACCATTTCACATCATAACACACAAGCATTCGCACACATGCACACACAAGCACTGATAACTATTATTATTATTGTTGTTGTTGCAGATGTTGTTTTTATTATGCCTGCTTTCCTTCTTATTTTTCAATAGTTTTCACGAGTGTCATTTTATGACTGCAGAGCTAAATGTCTGTACCATACCATGAAAAATATATGCACAAAAAAAAATCACGTTCACATGATGGCATCAATGGTGTGTCTACTGACATCTTCACAGGAAACAATACACACTAGCACACTATACTACCTTTTTTTTTTAAGACAATGGATAACAACTGTTGAAGTGTGTATACTTTTTATGTATCTCTCGCTCTCTCAAAATATATATATATATATATATATATATACAGTATGTACATTTATTACATTTAATATATTTGTAAATATATTTTAGATTTTATAAAATATAACTGAATTGAGTTAAATATTTCAACAGACCCATCTTTAACCATCCTTTCCTGTCTGTCTTTTGATTTGCATGTAAAAAAAAACAGCATGTATAAATTATTATGAATCAATAATTCATATTATTTACTTATTATGCTATTAGTTATTATTGTAGAAAAAATAATAATCACAGTGTACCTATAAGTTATTACACACTGATCTGCCTGATTGCACAGCTTTATGTTCTGTAGACTGGTTAGATTATTCTTAAAGATTACACACTAAACAGAAGAATGAAATATGTCTGTGAAACTGTACAGTACAGTATATATTCAGAGTGTTATGAATGATCTGTGGTTTATTCGGTGGCACGTTGAGTGACTTTAGTAACTGCGTTGCTGTAATCAGGTGATATAAACCAGATCGCACGAACGTCATCATTCCGAACTTTGCCTTTATTTCCCCCGCGCGCTCAGCCCCGCCCCCCGCTAACCCCGCCCTGTGTAACGGACGGGCTCGTTGACGCGGAATGAAACGACCAACGCCGGGTCTACAACGTGATATATGTGCTTCACTCCATAGAGGAATAACATATGTAACTGTTGGTAATAATAATATTAATATTAGTTATTAGTCCACCCCACTTCCTGATCAATCACTTCCCGCTGCAGTCTCCTGTCCATTTACAGTACGGTCCAGCCGTCCCCAGACCGCGTCCTCTCCACCGCCAGACTCCACCTCCTACAGGAGCGGTCGTGGAAAACGTCAAGCTTTAGACACAGTAAAGTCTATAATTGTACAAAACACCCACGGCTGACAAGGTAAGTGATCTCTCTAATAAACACTGTTAGTGTGCGTTTATATTCAGTCAGGCGCGGAGGCAGGGGGTGGCCGGGGGGGGCCAAGGCCACCCCCCGCCGAACCCCGGCCACCCTATTGCCCCCCATCCATCCCCCCCCCCCCCCTGGTCTGACCACAGCCATCCATGCAACCACCCGCGCGACGCGGAACCTTTTTTGTACTGCCACAGCAATGCCGGACACTTTTGTGTGCGCACATCCTGGTACCGCCAGTGGAGTGGAGTTCTTTTACTGTCATTGAGTGGAGCCCGGTGGAGCGGATATATTTCTATGAGTGAAGTGGAGTGGAGTGGAGCGGAGCGGAGAGGAGTCCAATACCACTGGCGGGAATTTGAAAATGCGACGGAACAACAAATAATTACAGGTAATCTTGTTTAAACACTATTAATCTAATACAAAAGAAAAGATAGTAAAAGTATAAGCATTTTCTAACTTCTTTATGCCTCGGTGAATTCGTAATTAAACTGTTTAGTAAGCTACATAAGGCAAAAAAAGAGAAAAAAATAAAATGATGTCACATTTGTCATTCCAACTAAAGACTGACTACTTTTTGAATAATTTGTTGATAGTTTTGGTAACATGATAATTGACTAGCACATCTATTGATGATATATAACTCCTGCAAATAAGTTAAATCAAACAAAATGTGTTAGTTTGTTAAAAGAATGTTATAGTTTGTTAACTTGGGCTGTCAATTTTATTGTTTGCTTTTGTTAATTTTGCAAGTACTAGCTGTAATGATGGTGATGTGCACTGTATCATATCAGAGCAGCAGACATGAAGAGAAAGGCATCAGACATAATTAATTTTTTTTTAATAAAAAAGTTACACTCAAGTATTTCACTTTCGTAAGTACGCTTTATATGTAAATATGTTTACATATTGTAAATACGTTTTTTATGCATTTTGTAAAGTAGTTTGTAATTGTAACTGACTTGATTTGACTCTCACCTGACTTGGAGACTTTTTTTTATAACTAAAATAAAACAACTAATGGTTATAATAAAACAACTGTTTCCTGTATGTTCTTTCTTAAGGAGGTGTGTGGTTTACAGTAGGTGACCTAAATATAGTTCTAATTTATGCCACCCCCAAAATGATCACATAATCATCCTGGCCACCCCACAGAAAATTTCCTGGCTCCGCCACTGTATTCAGTGTGTGTTTAGAAAACAAGAAGCGCTTTTCCACACTGTTAAAATAACTGGTTTTATTTATATAAGGAGAGGAAGAAGACCAAATCCTCATGTAAAGTTTTTAAAGTTGCGTAGTAGACAGTGGCGGTTCTACACTGAATTGCTCCCGGGTGAGACTCCCTCCCTGCCCCAAAATAATAGAAGATGTAATGGATTTAATGGTTATAATGGGAATTGTATTGGTAAGTATAACAATGTCTGCTGGTATATGATGGATTCTATTGGTGGGTGGGATTGTAAATCCTATTGGAAAAGTGCCGGAAAAACACACTACAATAAGGAATTTTGTAATAGTTTACTGGAAAAAGTTAATGGTTCATAACGGTATTTAATAGAAACCATTAGAATTTCTGTGATGGTTTGTATATTAGGCTTTTGTGTTTTTTTAGCAAGGTAACCATACCAAGCATCATAAGCCAGAGGGCTAACAAACCTAAGAGTTAACGTTATACCACTAATTAACATAATGACATGAATACCTTAAGCATACAGAGAGAATATTGTTGCACACCTTTATCTTTTGCCCATTTCTCCTCATCTTCTTTTCTGTTTTTTTTTTTCCCAAACTGGGCACCTGACAGCTTTGGCTTTTTTCTCTCCATCGCTGTGTTTACTTTGTAATCAACGATTCGACAATCAACAGATTTCCCCCAACGCTGTCACTCACGACCAGAAGTCAAGACTAAACCAATTCACCTCCACAATCGTTTTTTATTACCTATTTTTATTAGCCATTTCACACAATTAAATAAATTTAAAAAGTGCAAATTTTTGATGTGTTTATAATATTTTGAAGGAAATTTCCGTTATTTGTAAAAAATAAAAATAAAATAAAAAGTCAGGTGTCACTGACATCATTTAGCCGCCCCACCATGTCCGCTTCATTTGCGAGAGGTGAACTGTACCTCAACCCCCATCTCCTCTCCTCTCCTCTCCGCTCGCTCAGCTTCTGTGTGGCTCCTTTAGCAGCAGGGACAGCACAGGTATCAAAGATCAGTGGTTCTCAAACTTTCAAGCCAACGACTCCTAATTGAAGATCGATAAGATCTCGCGACCCCCACTATCAAAAACAAGCAATAAACATAACAAGCTGTTCACAGTATTTTGACTACATTTACTATACATTAAAATAATTTTGGCTTACCTTTTAATGGGAAGGGTGTACTTGTTTTTTTGCTTGTTGAGCAATCATGTGTTTTGCCGGGCTTCATACTTTCATGAGCATGTTAACAGTAGAGCAAGTGAATACATACTTTATGAATTCTTCCTGATATTTTCAACGTTTCCTACTTTGGTCTGACGGGGTCTTGCTCTTATGCTTGGTCGATGTACATGGTTTCGATGACTCAGGCAAACTGTCCACAATTTTAGATTTGCAAATAACAAATTTATCCATCTCGGCAGTTGCGGTTTTCACGTGCAGTTGTGCGCTGTAGCAATAACTAGTAAGCCAGTCGCTGCACATTGACATCATATCTTTGAGTCGCGAATTTATTTTTTTTAAACACTCAGTTTAAACACTCACACTCAATCAGTGATATCTTTACAAATCAGAAAATATTTATTTATAGCATTTACGTAATACTGAATACTGAAAAGTGTGTATTATAATCACAAAAAAGGACATAATTTTTTAATCCATCTCGCGACCCTCAGTTTGGGAACCACTGTCATAGATAATAGAAAACTGCTTAGCGGCACAGATTATTATTATTTCTTTCGAGTTCGTGTGCCGCCCCCCACGTCATGAAAAAATCCCGGCCTGGGCGGCTGCCCTGTTCACCCATGCCTAAAACCGCCACTTGTAGTAGAAGAAGCAAGTCGCTCGGTAGCGAGTGTGCTTCGGTAAGCTTGTCTGGCGCCAGGAGAGACTCAGTCAAACACACACACGTTGTCTGTCAGAAAGGTCTCTGTTTATTAACAGCAAAAGATGAATTTTTATATGTTTGACCAAACGCCTGTGCCATCGACATATGTTACTACAAAGAACATAAACCCATTGTGAATGTCCTGGTCAGGGGCATTTCTAGGATTTTCAGTTAAGGGGGGCTTAGCCCCCATAGATGTTTAACACTAGAAGCACCGAGCAGCGGTCATTTGACCGCAAGGGGGTAAAAAAAAAAAATACTTCACACTCGATCAATTTCCAGGACCCTCCTTTCATGACTTTTCCTAGTTCTGTGAGCTTAATCACCCTGTATGCTTAAATTTTTAAAATCGCACCAGTAAAAGCCAATATGAAGCTATTTTGCTCTTATTTACGTGAAATCGCTGACAGCTGCGCGCCGGTCATGCCGTTTTCTGTCTTTTCCAACCTGCGATTCTCATTTCTCTCAGCAGATGGCGCAAGGAATCGCGCATACTATCTATGCGTCATTCAGTGCGTATATGTAACTATCTCAGGTTTCATTCCATATATGCAGTTTATATATATATATATATATATATACATGCTTCCGTAAAATATCGACAATTCGCCATTCGTTCTGCCGTTGATAATCAGCGATATTTTATAAGGACATTTAGGGAATTTCGCTTTACTTAATTTCAAACGTTTTGAGAAAGTTTATTAGTCTGTTCATTCTGTTAGAAGCTTCCGTGAAATTATCTCTAAAACAATATTGTTTTACATATTACATATGTAATGGCCCCTCCTGAGGATATAAAGCCTCATTATTAAATTTGTATAAATCAGATCTACCACATCAGATAATAAACTATGCTATGTCATAACCGAAGCAAACACCACGATTATGCCTCGTTTCGTTCAGTGTTGCTAGGCAACGGACCACGCGCCTAATCGGCGGAAACGTGGTTCACTTGGCCGCGGTGTATTATAAACCTGCGGAATGTTTCACTGCTTATGCATAAAAGCGAGGGAAATGTGAAAGTGATGTGTGGCCACTGAATGAGAACTAAATCAAAGATTTCGGTAACTACACTGAGTGTAACATCTGCATAGTGACACTAAACAGCTGAACAACTTCACTTTTCCGTTTACCTCTGAGAAAGAAAAAAAGCTGTATGTTGTTTGTTTATATGTAGAATGTTTATAAAAGTACACGAAGTAGGCGCGCGCACAGACAGACACAAACGCACACACACACACACACACACCTCCCCTGAGCCCTCGGTCAACATCTAATGACCGTCGATATGCAAATGAGCTAAGACGTAGCCTAACGTGGTGTCGTGTCGGATTTCAGCGGTCACGGAGTGGAAAGACTTTGAAGCAGTTGCAGCGTTTTTTTTCATTTACAAAAAGCACAGCGATGAGTTTACGTTGTTTCACTGTTTATGACAACTTCACTTTTCTGTTTACCTCTGAGAAAAAAAAGCTGTATTTTGTTTGTTTATATTTAGAGTAACACCTTCCAACCACCTCTCATAGTCTATTGTTAGTTTTAATGATTTGGCTGAAACTAATTATCACTGCATAAGTACCCCAACACCATTGATCATGAGTTTCAGCTGAAACTAATACTATACATGCAACAGAAAATGTAGATGCAGATTCCAAATGTATAAAGATGCATGCTATATATATATTCCGCTTCAGCGTGTTTCTTAATCTTTCCATATGTGTGTATATATATATATATATATATATATATATATATATATATATATATACTTTTCAAATAAAATCGCTATTACTTGACCCTGAAGTTTAGTTTAGCACACAAAAACTAAAAAGTCCTTTCTGGTAAATCAACTGCATATGTAGTTTATTTACAGCAATTCATTAATAAAATGAATATACATTGTACAGTACAAGGTAAACACGAGAAAGATTAAAAAATAAAAAAACAAACAGTGTCTTATTTTTAGAAACAGCTTATACTGTGCGTGGAGATGCTGAAATCCCTTGCATGTTGCCCCTCAATTTCGTGCTTCCATTTCAAGTGGAGAGATATTTGACCGACAGCTTAGAACAAAAGAACTGTAGGTGTGATCACAACCCCCTCCGAACGACCGTGCCATCAATCACTGACCACCTCAGAAGTTCCCTCCAATGTATGCTGATGTTTTGCAAGTATTTTTGCAAAACTATGGCACTCTATTTAAAGGTGGTTTGAATGTGTTATTCATTTATTTATTCTATACAAGGGCACTAACTACACAGACCAAACTGATACCTTATTGTATTATACTCATCGCTGTGCTTGTTGTAACTGAAAAAACGCTGCAACTGCTTCAGGGGAGGTGTGTGTGTGTGTGTGTGCGCGCGCGCGCTGCAGCCTGCGAATGAATACGCTCAGCCTAGAACAGAGACATGAGGGACATCTAATACCGCATTGTGTAGTGTCCCTTTTGCAGCGGATTTCTCTGCTACCGCAGATCAGTTTATCAACTTGTAATATATTAATTTACAAAATTAACATGTGCAGACATTTACTTGAGGGGGCGCTGCCCCTCTTGCCCCTGAATAGAGCCAGCCTCGATTACACACACATACACACACATATATATAGCATGCATCGAATACACACACACACACACACACACACACACACACATATATATAGCATGCATCTTTATACATTTGGAATCTGCATCATCTACATTTTCTGTTGCATGTATAGAATTAGTTTCAGCTGAAACTCATGATCAATTTTGTTGGGGTACTTATGTAGTAATAATTAGTTTCTGCCAAATCATTAAAACTAACAATAGACTATGAGAGGTGGTTGGAAGGTGTTACTCTAAATGTAAACAAACTAAATACAACTTTTTTTTTTATCAGAGGTAAACGGAAAAGTGAAGTTGTTCAGCTGTTTAGTGTCACTATGTCATAACCAGTGAAACAACGTGGACTCATCGCTGTGCCTGTTGTAACTGAAAACCGCTGCAACTGCTTCAAAGTCTCTCCTCTCCGTGACCGCTGAAATCCGACACGACACCACGTTAGGCTACGTCTTGACTCATTTGCATATCGACGGTCATTAGATGTTGACCGAGGGCTCAGGGGAGGTGTGTGTGTGTGTGTGCGCGCGCCTACTTCGTGTACTTTTATAAACATATAAACAAACAAAATACAGCTTTTTTTCTCAGAGGTAAACGGAAAAGTGAAGGTGTTCAGCTGTTTAGTGTCACTATGCAGATGTTACACTCAGTGTAGTTACCGAAATCTTTGATTTAGTTCTCATTCAGTGGCCACACATCACTTTCACATTTCCCTCGCTTTTATTACATGAACATAAGCAGTGAAACATTCCGCAGGTTTATAATACACCGCGGCAAAGTGAACCGATTAAGCGCGTGGTCCGTTGCCTAGCAACACTGAACGAAACGAGACATATTCGTTGTGTTTGCTTCGGTTCTGATATAGCATAGTTTATTATCTGCTGTGGTAGATCTGATTTATTCAAATTTAATATTGTTTTAGCGATATTTTCACGGAAGCGAGTTCAGAACTAAATCGCTGCTCCTGCTCCATCCGAAACGTTCAGAAGCTTCAAATAGAATGAACAAACTAATAAATTTTCTCCATACGATATAAAATTAAGTAGAGCTTTCCTTTTTGTTATAGTACGAAGCCCCTAGATGGACAAAGGAGAAGAAAAAACGACAGAAAAAGTCATGCCAAAAACTTTGGGTTATAATGCAAAACATGACTTGTTTTTTTTCTGCCGTTTTTCCCCTTTTCCTTTGTCCCATTAGAGACTCTGTAGTAGGTTTTCTCAGTTGAATATAAAAAAAAGATACCGCTTATTATCAACGCGGGAATGAATGGCGCATTGTCCAAGTGCAAGTTGATCTTGGAGCTAAACTATTTTCTTTGGGTGAAAGCGCCATCTAGCGATCATTGTGTGTCAGCAGCAGCTTCCCATTCAAAACAATAGGCGGTCAAATGACCGCTAAACCGCGTTATTAGTAGGTGACACTGGCGCGGCACTTCTAGTGTTAAACACATATTTGGCTTGTTCAGAATCAGTACTCAAATGCGTCTTCTTGATCACACATGCTGTTTACCATATAAACCTTTTTTTATATACAGAAACAATCAGAAAAATTTAACCAGAAAACATAATATACTGTAACTTTAAACTTACATTGATTAACAATATAAACAACCACCTATGAGGCTGGACAGTGGAATAAACTGTGTGGGTGCCAATAATGTCAAACATTTATCTGTTAATTCTTTGACAATACTGCTGCTTTTTGTTGGAAACTGGCAGACATAAAAAATTGTTTCTGATGCAATGACTTCAATCACTGTTGGAAACACAGTGTTAATGTGCCTGAGAGGCTGCCCTTTTAGAACACTGAACTGTAGAACTGAACAGAAAACTGTAGATGGAAGGTTTTTACAAGTCACATGGGAGTAGGTCTCCAAATGAGCAGCAGGTAAGAATAGAACATCTTTTTTTTCATGTGACTTGAAAAACCTTCCATCTACAGTTAAATATAAATATAAAAAAATTGTCATTATGTTATATAGTTTAATTTAGTGTTTTAGCTACATAAATAAGACAGTAGGTTCTCTATTCAACCCCTTAAAATTTCATAGCTACTAGGTTACTTATTCCAATTCATTAATCTAGACAAACATTGTTTTAATGTAATTATGTATAAGGGTTAACCCCTAGAGGGCGACAAACGCCCAGACGTGGTTTGTGTTTTGTTGTAGTTTTGTTTTGAGTTAGACTTAATTTCCCATAGGGCGCCTCGGTCAGATGAAGAGAGCACCTCGGTTCAGAGCACTGAACCGGGGCGAGTCATTAGTTAGATTTGGTATACATAGTCTGTTTAAGTTGAGCCCTGCGTGTAGCATTTGTTATTGTTATTTTGATGATGACTGTTTCTTACAGTGGGTGGACAAGCGCTATGTTACGTTTACCATCGCGGCGTATGGCGACAGCATTTGGGTTTGTGCGTTTGCTGGCTTTTACCGTTGAGTGGCGCTATATAACTATAGCCTGACGCCTCAGACAACAGTACGTTTTCTCCAGGATTAATGAGCCACAGCTCGTCTAGCGCCGCACGTAGTTGCACATAAAATCAAGTGAAACCTTGTAATTAAACGAAATCATAATCACAGTAGTAACATTACAGTTTAAATTTATAATTTAAATTTAATTTAATATTTTTAGGATCGAATTTAAGCAACGTAAAGTTAATACACTGGGCCTTTAGATTTTATTATGTGTAATTAGAAAAGCTACACGTGTAGGGTCTTGTGTCATCTTATATTTTGTGTTCTTTAAATTTGTAGTAGATTTATTAACTGAAATAAATTAAACTAAACGACTATAAAATTTAAACACTGTCAGATTAATGTGGAAAAACTAGATAAACCAATATAAGCTACATAGCCTTTATAAGACTCTACTTTTATTTAGGTGCAGTAACAATGATGAAAAAACTTGATTTTGTAAAATAATTAAAGTAAACAGGGTGGCTGTTCTGTATTGTTTTCGGTGAACTTGAGCGCGTCAGAAAATGAACCGAAACTCCGTGTGGACTCGCCTCACAGACATGAAAAATATATACTTATAGAAAGCGAAATATCTGCTTTTATATAAAATAAAAAAAAAACGGATAAGATTATGTAGGCCTAAATCGTATGAAAATTGTAGGCGCGTTCAGGCAGAGACGACAAGATGACATTATCACCTTCAGCACAGCCGAAACCAAAGAAATCACTAATTTATCACTTAATTATTAAAATGGTCAGAGTAAGTTTCCTTGTTGTTTTTCCCGACGCATTCATAATCATTACTCTACTTCTGCCGGTGCGCTCTGGAAAACTTCATATAAAACATTCTTTTTAGGTGTGCCAGCTGCCACTGTTCTTATACGGCTCTTTATCGGAGTAAATTATTCATCTTGTAACTTTCTGCTTAACATGATACTGTATGTATCATGAGCCATTGATCAGTGACTTATGTAAATGACTCAGTTTAGATGTAAGTAAATGCTGCGCTGTTTGGGGGAGGGACGTGCTAATGACGATTTGGTCTGCTGTGTGTGTGTGTGTGAGAGAGAGAGAGAGAGAGAGAGAGAGGTGTCACCAGGTCTTACATACTCATGAAAAGTCGTAAATTATTTAGTGAAACATAGGCTCTGCTGAAAAAAGGCACATCAGTCATTTTACCCCAAATAAAAGGGGGTAAAATAAATAAACCCAAGATGCGTGTTTCTTAGCCCCACCCCCGTGAACACAGCGTATACAGAGAAAAGCGCGTCCACGAGAGGTTGTGCTCAGATCACTCAGCTTCTGCAGATTTTAAAATTTACAGTGTTACCGTTTTTTTAATCGCTGGAATAGAAGAGATAGAAAGTTTCCTCATCATAACATGCCTTGTATTGTTTTTAATTAGTCTATACACAACCCGTGATTTTTATATATACTCGTACATACTCAGCAAAAAAAGAAATGTCCTCTGACTTTCAACTGTTTTTACTTTAAGTAAACTTAATGTGTAAATATTTTTATGAACACTAAAAGAGTAAACACCATAAGACATAAACTAAAAGTGTCCCTGAATGAAGGGAGGCTCAAAATCAAAAGTACCAGTCAGTATCTGGTGTGGCCACCAGCTACTTGAAGTACTGCAGTTCATCTCCTTCTTATGGACTGCCTATTGCGGACAGTCTGAGCACTGATGGAGGGATTGTGTGTTCCTGGTGTGACTCGGGCAGTTGTTGTGGCCATCCTGTACCTGTTAGCAGGTGTGATATTCGGATGTACCGATCCTGTGCAGGTGTTGTTACACGTGGTCTTCCACTGCGAGGATGATCAGCTGTCCTTCCTGGACAAACATCCCAGGACAAATAGAAATAAGAGCCCCTGATTATACGGCATAAATATTATTAAATATTACAACAAAATTCCTCCGCGCTCGAGAAAACTTTACGCGTGCGGGTGTGCGCTGATTAGGATTAAAGAGGAGGAGATAAACAACGATAGCCCACGTTTAGAAAAGCAGTTTTATTTAGACTATATAAAATAATCCTGCATCTATTTTAAGGCGTCACAATGACGACAAAACTTAATGATTTTGTAAAATAATTGAAGTGAACGCTATTTTGTATTGTTTTCGGTGAACTTGAGCGTGTCAGAAAATGAACCGAAACTCCGTGTATAAGTGAATTATTAAAATGGTCAGAGTCAGTCTCCTTGCTGTTTTTCCCCCAACACTTTATGCGTGCAGCTGAGCACTGATTAGGCTACGTAGGAGGTTAAAGATGAGGATCACGATATGTCACGGCGTGCGTCTGTGATTGGCGTGCGCCCAAAGCTACTATCGCTCCTCGCTCCCTCCGTAGGCTCCCTAGATAGGCGGCAGGTATGTAAAGGGAAGTACGTGATGCGGACATTGGAATTCCGCCTATTGATCCTCGCGCTCCCGTGGCACCTTCATTCCGTGCAGGCGCGCTGCCTCCGCGTGCTCCGTTCTGCCACTTTGCCCACCGCCACCTGTCACCAGCTTTGTACCTGCATGCCAGCATAGCACAGCCCCCGGATTTGCACGTGCACTTCATCCTTTCCCCTTTCTTTCCGTCCTCCCTCCTTTAACCCTTTCCTTCCCTATTTTACCTAAATAAATCATCCCTTTTCCCGTAAGACCTCGCCTTGTGTCCGTGCTTCATGGTGCCGCCCGTGCAAATAGGCTCGAACCCGTTACAGATACCAAACCCCGAGACGAAACCTTATTTAAATTAAATTAACAAATATTGTAAGTAAACAACAGTAGCCCAATTTAGAAATTCTTTCCGAGGCTGCGTTGAGCCGGTGTTATGCGCAGAATGCCGGGAGATTTCCTGAAGCTCAAATCTCCGAAAACTTCACTTCTTCACAATAACAGTAATATTTTAAACATTTTGCAGGCCGCTGTTTGGAGAAAATAGAGAATAAAGAATAAACCAGTTGTTGGGTCGAAATAACCCAACCAGGTGTTCATTTGTAAATGACTCACTACATCTCATATGACCCAACATGAGCAACACAACAATGTGTTTAAAGTACCCGGAATAACCCAGAATTTTGACCCAGCATAAACCACCCAACAATGTGCTAACAGAACACAGCATTTTTAGTGCGTCTTTTTTGAGTTATTGTAATGTTTTATTCTGACAGGCTATTTAACTTGTTATTTCTATATTTAAAGTTTGATGTATTTTTTGATTTATTTTTTACAATAGCAATAAACCAATACAAACAGAGATAGACGTTATAACAGTTCATTCTTCGTACAAATAAAATTATCAGCTAGTGAACTTGATATTCTGTCCAAACAACATTTAACTAATGTTTGTTTTTTTTGACTCATTATTATACAATAAATATCAATATCTTCAGATTTTTCCTTTTTTGTTGTATAAAGTTCTTAGATGTGAAAATTACAATTACTGTAGTATTTCTTCGATACAACATTTTGTTAAGACTTTTTTTTATGACTTAATTCTATTTACAACTGCGTAGAGTGAAAAAAGTCACTTTTAATGACTTTAAATTGCAACTGATTTATTTTGGCTGCTGCCGTTTTCCCACAGGGGTGGGTTTTTTGGTTTTCCTTAATATATCAAATAAAAAGATTACCTGGAACTTCTCGTCTCAGCCTCTGCAGTTATGCCACGCTGACACAAACACCCACAACATGACAGAATGCTACACCGTACCAGTGGCATAGCAGAGGGTTCTCACCTAGATTTTTTTTGGGGGGGTGGGGTAGCAGCGATGATAGCGTTGGAGAGACTTTAGGAGCGGACGGCGGGCAGGACGGGGAAGGGAACTGTACCAGACTTGGTTTGTGTTTTGTTGTAGTTTTGTTTTGAGTTAGACTTAATTTCGCATAGGGCGCCTCGGTCAGGTGAAGAGAGCACGCACCTGAACCGAGGCGAGTCATTAGTTAGATTTGGTATAAATAGTCTGTTAAAGTTGAGTTCGGCGTGTAGCATTTGTTATTGTTATTTTGATGATAGTTGTTTTAGTTTAAAGTAAGATGATATATTAAAGTTCTCTATAGGCTCTAGGAAAAGAGCTTTGTTTTTTTTGGTTTACCTAAATATATCAAATAAAAAGATTACCTGGAACTCCTCGTCCCAGCCTCTGCAGTTATGCCACGCCGACACAGATACCCACAACATGACAAAATAAGCATCTTTTTAATATAATTTTTTTTTGTTTCTATTCATTAAAAAAAGTAAATTTTTCTAAATCAAAGTGACAAAAACTCTACTCTACAATACAATATTTATTACAAAAAAAGATTTTTTTTATCTCTGTAAATCTCACTGTTATGCGGTTAACATGAGTGCACCGAATGCTGTCTGTCACTATTTTTAATCATTTATGTGCATAATTCTATGGTAGTTAATGCCATAGGCACTGTGCAATGTTTTATAAGGTTTTCCAATAAAAACGATTTGTGATTGTTTTATAAAGTAGATTTCAGGTTCATATGTATTAAGGGCTTCGTTTTCACTAGAGGAAACAGCTGGTGTGATGAGGGTGAACACAGCGAAGATTTAACTGAAGATATAAAATAATTCTAACACCTCAAAATGACATTGATATGAAAATATAGTAAATATTCATTAAAATAATAATTCACAAGCACAATATTTACAAATGGGGGATTTGTTTTTAAGGAGAGAAAAAAAATATTTTTCATAATACAAAATGCTTCTTATCTCCCAGGTTTTTTTTTTGTAAATATGCATACGCATCTATAATTGTTTACATTTATACATATAAAGATAAAAAGAAATACATTTGCTAAATACAATTTTATGCCCTTTTATGGATTGTTTAATAACAGGTAAACATATACAGTAAATGTTAAATGGCCAGTTTGCCAAATTATCATAATTACTAGAGATTGGGGAAAAAATGAATTCACTTACTTTTCACTTTTGTGTGTGTGTATACCAATTACTGTATTCCCACACTGACTGCAAAATCATTTTATTATTATTATTTTTGCTGTTATTGTTATTTATATATGTTTGCCCTTAAAGTGTTAAAATTATCGTGTTCCTCTACAATCCTGCAAATATTAATGTTAAAAATATAAATGTACATCTTGTAATAATGTATCTGGTGATTCCTATGCCTAGTAATTGCTATAGTAGACCATAGTGTTCTATTACATACTGTAGTATTTACTCTACTAATATTTACAGCATACCATAGTCATATTTGTATTTTTTATGGTTATATCTGTTTAAATGTTGCTGAAATATGTCATTTGTAAATGGTAAAAAGTGTTAAGGCGTTAAATATCCCTGAAGGATAAAACATTTAAAACTTGTAGTCAGTTATGGCCACCACATTGTTGTTAGGCTGTTGCTATGGCTGATGAGCCATCATAATTAAGTTAGCAACTGCAAACTTAATTAACGTCAGGCTTCATAAAAAGGAAAATAAAATTCACCCTGAACAAACATTGTGTGTGTGTGTCTGTGTGTCTGTGTGTGTGTGTGTGACCAGTGCAACCTACTGTAGATAAGGGTTCAGCAGTAGCCATCTGTGTGTCCATGAAGAGCGACAATGGATTTACCTGTAACCTTTAAAGAGAACAGAGAGTTAACGCCAGGAGACAGGTAACAACCCTTCACTTGTTTCTCTATTCAGCTTATATCTAATGGTTAACCATGTTAATACAACAAGCTTAATCCAGTTTAGGGATAAATTTATTGTTCAAATGATGTAAGTATTATATACATACTGTTTACTTTAGTATAAGCACCGTTACACCTTATAATAAACATAAATAAACATGAATTAAAGACATAATTAAAGTAAAAGCACCATTTGGGGTAAACCATGGAGGTTTAATACAATGATATGACATAAAATTGTTTGGCTGAAGCCATAATGGTTAATTAAAAATTTTAATTCTAGCCTATGGAAATCGGCTGCTTTGCCATGTTCAATAAAATGTGCAATAGTAGTCTGAAAGTATAACCAGTTTGATTTGCTTTGAGTCGTGTCAACTGCAGCGTGGTATTACTAACCAATCTCAGCCCATGGCAAGACAACAGAATGGTTTTAATAAATATGGAAATTACTAATAGTTTTAGAATTTCCGTTTGTAAAGTGTCTTTAGCATCAGTGATTAGCTCATGAGTGATTAACATTAGTTGGGCAGCACTGGGTTCGATTCCCACCTCAGGTCAGTATTTGCATGTTCTCCCTGTGCTTTGTGGTTTCCTCTGATTAATCCGGTTTCCTCCAACAGTCAGAAGACATGCAGATTAGGCTAACTGGTGTTTCCAAATTGTCTATAGTGTATGTGCCCTGCAATACCCTGTCCATGGAAAATAAATAAATGGTTAACATTAGCTTGTCTTTTGCACATTACACTACATTACAGTGGAACCTCGGATTACGAGCATAATTCGTTCCGGAAGCAGGCTTGTATTCCAAAACACTCGTAATTCAAAGCACATTTTCCCATAAGAAATAATAGAAATTAAAATTATTCGTTCCACAGCCCAAAAAAATTAATACATAAAAATAATTAACACAAGATATAAAGTAAAAACAAAACAAATTAACCTGCATGTTACCTTAAAAAAAAGTAAAAATAAATCTTGACCAATAAGTGTTTCCATTTATGTGCACATGCACTGTGTGTGTGTGTTTTTCTCTCTCCTGCGTTGCTGAGTGTGTTATGTGTGTGCGCAAGCGTAATTTGACACTGTGCCGGTTGTGTGAGTGAAGCACCTTCTCTCTGTTTTACACACACACACAAACACATTAAAGGCGAGAGAGAGAAAGAGTGTGTGACCCGGCACGGTGTCAAATTACGCGCGTGCACACACATAGCACACACTCAAAAACTGACACACACTAATGACGAGAGTGTGTGTGCGAACCTGCGCGTAATTTGACACCGCGTAGGTTCGCGCGCACACACTCTCGTCGTTAGTGTGTGTCAGTTTTTGAGTGTGTGCTATGTGTGTGCGTAACACACTCTTTACATAACACACACACTCTGCAGCGCAAAAGAAAGAAAAACACACACACACATAACACACACACACTCAAACACTGACACACAGTAAAGGCGAGAGAGAAAGAGAGCGTGTGTGTGTGTGTGTGTGTGTGTGTGTGTGTGAACCGGCGGTGTCAAATTATGCGCGCACACACATAACACACACACTCTGCAGCGCAAGAGAAAGAAACACACACACGGATTGATTATACCAGTAAGAGACGAGCACTAAGACCCAGCAGGGGAGATGAATACCCGCAGCGCCAGAGAGAGATAAACCGTTGGCTCAGTTGTGATGACGCGACGCTCTGTGTCAAAACAAGAAGCACATGCGTTATACATGATACTCAGAGCTTGTAAACCACGACAACGCTTGTTTTTTAAGTCAAAATTTATTAAAAATCTTTGCTCGTCTTCCGGAACACTCGTAAACCGCGTTACTCGTAATCCGAGGTTCCACTGTATTTCATTTGTCAAATATAACTAACACTACAGCCATATAATATATCAGAACAAATAATATATTTGTATATTGAAATTAAAACACAAACCCACACACTTTTCTGTAGATTTAATCTATGTTGCATGTAAATTAGTTTGACCAATTTAATTTTTTGTTACATGTCTATTACCCTTTCACAGGTGTAAGTCAGCAACCACTGAGCATCTTCTGGATGAATACAAATTAAATCTAATAAAGAAGTTTCAGCACATAAATGATGTGATGACTAACCAGGGAAACCCAATCTACACAGAGCTCTACATCACAGAAGGACATAGTGGAAAAGTCAATAGTGAACATGAGGTGAGACAGATCGAGGCAGCATCCAGGAGAGCAGCAACTGAGGAAAATCCAGTCAACTACAGTGAGATCTTGCGGCCTTCGAGTGGCGCAGTGGTTAAGCGCTCGCCCTATCATCCGGAGATCGCTGGTTCGGACCCCGAGAGAGAGCTGATTGGCCGAGCTTTCTCAGGGGGGAGGGATGAGAGGTACTTGTGCTCCCACATTAATCACGGCTCTACAGCCAATCAGGAGTGGCTAGCGCTTTCCTCCGAGTGTGTTACTCCGCCCCTAACGGTGCGTGAGCGAGCTGTTCGAAAAGATGCGGTCGGCTCGCGTCACGTGGTTTGGAGGAAACACGGGATAGCTTTCGTCCTCCCGACTGAGTGGTTGTAGTAGCCTTGATGTGTGTGGGAGCCTCCTAGTGACGGGGAGGAATTGGCCACGATTAGATTGGGGAGAAAATCGGGGAAAAAAGAATTGGACAGGACTAAATTTATAAAAAAAAAAATGAAAAAAATAAATAAAAAAAAACTACAGTGAGATCTTTAAACTCTTATCTGAAGAAGACAAACCTATCAGATGCGTTCTGACAAAGGGAGTTGCTGGCATTGGAAAAACAGTCTCTGTGCAGAAATTCATTCTAGACTGGGCTGAAGGGAAAACAAATCAGGATGTTCATCTCATATTTCCACTTCCTTTCAGAGAGCTTAATTTGATCAAAGATCAAAAACTGAGTCTGATGGAGCTCTTTTGATTCTATTTAAAAGAGATAAAAGAAACAGACATTTCCAGCTTGGACAAAGTTCTGTTCATCTTTGATGGTTTGGATGAGTGTCGTTTCCCTCTGGATTTTCAAAACACAGATAGATTGTGTGATGTAATTGAATCAGCATCAGTGCCTGTGCTACTGATAAACCTAATCAAAGGGAATCTGCTTCCCTCTGCTCTCATCTGGATCACCTCCAGACCAGCAGCAGCAGATCAAATCCCCTCTGAGTGTGTTGATCGAGTCACAGAGGTACAAGGGTTCAGTGACCCACAGAACGAGGAATATTTCAGGAGGAGGATCAGTAATCAAAGCCTGAGCAACAGAATCATCACACACTTGAATTCATTAAGAAGCCTCTATATCATGTGCCACATCCCAGTCTTCTGCTGGATTTCAGCCACTGTTCTAGAGAGAATGTTGGGTGAAGCAGAGAGTGGAGAGATCCCCAAGACTCTGACTCAAATGTACACACACTTCCTCATCATTCAGACAAACATCATGAAGAAAAAGTACCCAAAGAGCAGAGAGGCAGATAAAGAAATAATCCTGAAACTGGGGAAAGTGGCTTTTCAGCAGCTGATGAAAGTAAACCTGATCTTTTATGAAGAAGACCTAATGGAATGTGGCATTGATGTGGCAGAAGCAACAGTGTATTCAGGAGTGTGTACACAGATCTTCAGAGAGGAATTTGGGCTTCACCAAAGTAAAGTGTACTGTTTTGTTCATCTGAGCATTCAGGAGCATTTTGCAGCTCTGTATGTGCACCTAACCTTCATGAATGAAAAGATAAATGTTCTTCAGCAGAATCTGTTTTCTAAAATGATGATCAAGCTTAGTCTAATCACAATTTCAGATGTACACAAGAGTGCTGTAGATCAGGCTTTACACAGTGAAAATGGACACCTGGACTTCGCTTTCTTCTGGGTCTTTCACAAGAGTCCAATCAGATCCTCTTACCAACCATAGTGACACAAAAAAGAAGTAGTTCTAATAACAAAAAGGAAACTGTTCAATACATTAAAAAGAAGATCAGGGAGAATCCCTTAACAGAGAAATCCATTAATCTGTTCCACTGTCTGAATGAACTGGAAGATAATTCTCTTGTTGAGAAAATCCAGCGCTACTTGCACACTGGAAGATTTAAATGGATGAAACTTTCACTTTCTCAGTGGTCAGCTCTGGTATTTATATTACTGAACTCAGTACAGGATCAGGATGTGTTTGTTCTTAAAAAGTATATCAACACATGTAAGAAATACTGGACACCAGATGAGGTACTTCCGAAGCTCCTGCTTGAGGTTGCAGCATCCAGAAAAGCTGAGTAAGGAATGTGCTGTCACACTGTTACACTATCCTTGCATGCAACCCCTGACAAAATACATAAACACCAGCACAGTTTTTGTTGTGCAAATAAATCACAAATATGAAACAAAGTATTTGGCATCATGAAAGATTAAAAGGGGACATGCCTTAAAAAGTTGTTGTTTGAATCCAGATTAAGACAGGATCTAAACATTCCAATCAATAATTAATTGTGTTAATTAATTGATTATAGTTAATTGAACATGCATGGAACATATTGTTTAAACCCTTTACAATAAAGATCTGTAAAGTTATTTGGATTTTTACAACATAAAAAAAAGGGAACAACTGAACAACTGAAAAAGGGACGTTTCTTTTTTTGCTAAGTATATTTCTAGTTCAGTAAGCTCCATTGTTATACCAAGTAGAGCAAAACTAACCTGTGTAACTTAATATCTGACTTGATATGAAGGGTAACGTTTACTGTATGCACCTAGAACATCCAGCCAGTAAGCTTTTTTATTAGTCCAACCTAGGTAACAAAAAACATGTACAGTGGAACCTTGGATTGTGAGCAAAATCAGTTCTGGAAGTCTGCTCGTATAAGTTAATTTTCCCTTAAGAAATAATAGAAACTCAGCTTGTTCGTTCCACAATTAATTTTACCTTGGAAAAAAGTAAAAATAAATCCTGATGAATAAGTGTTTCCCTTAGTGTGTTTGTGCGCACACTCGCTGTGTATGTATACAGTATGTGTATGTGTGTTTGTGCGCATGTGCTGTGTATGTGTGTGTGTATGTGTGAAGATAAAGTATGGCAAGAGAAAAAATGACTCCCTCCCCCCTCCCTCCTCTCATCTTACACAGTCACCCTAACTCCTATTTTATTTAAAAGTAGGAAGTACTACTGTGTGGGACGACTGAAACAGAAACATTAACGGAAACACTGCTTCATTAGGAAACTTAACAAGAAAATGACCCTTAAGTGTAAAGTAAAAATAAAACAAATTAACCTGCACTTTACCTTTGAAAAGAATCATGACAAAACAGTGTTTTCGTTAGAGCGTGTGTGTGTGTTTGTGTGTGTGAAGGCGAGAGGTGGAGGGAACGGGCACAGTCTAATGTCTAATGACGCGCGCACACACATTAGCGAAATCAGTGCAGGGATACTTGCTTCTGCTTTACATGCGTACACACGTGTTATAATAAACAGTATATGCGCACGTAAAAAGTACATTGTACATTTCCAATTTTAAAAATAACCTGTTTATTAGTGTATACTATTATTGCATCATGCATTGTGGTCTTTCCTTTAGCTTTAAGGAGTGTTATATGACTGAGAAAGGTTGCACAGCTTTGGCCTCAGTACTCAGCTCTGAATTCTCCAATCTGAGAGAACTGGATCTGTCTGGGAATAAACTCAGAGTCTCGGCAGTGAAGTGTCTTTCTGCTGGACTGGAGAATCTTTACTGTAAACTGGAGACACTGAAGTAAGATCATCTCTCTAGCAGTCACATGACCTGCTCCTCAGTAAGATACATCCTCTAATAGTGAGACTGAATCAGAGACTTTAAGTTTAGCATCAAATATTATAAGGAGGAGGATAATTTCCAAGTCATCTCAGTTACACTTATATCATGTTCTTTCTCTGTTTTGATTGAGCAGGGAAAGGTTCAAGGTTAAGTTTCCCAAAAGCATCACAGCTCAAACATATAATTTAATGGTACAGAGATCATCACTTTAAACACACTTATGCTATGTTACTGTTATGTCCTTGGACGTATTTGTTTTTTTTTCTTTATCTTTCTCTGTCCCTCTCAACTCCCCACTTACAAGGAAATGGCTACCACCTGACATCATTGATTGGCTGTGCCCACTGATTGGAGGATGAGAGAGAGCAGTTGGGATTTAAACAACATCGCTAACATGGCCCAGTGTGGCTGAGTGTGTGAGAGAGAGCATGCTGTGAGGATCCTTTCCCACTTTTTGATCCTAAGAATCCTTTTGTTGATTTGTACTTTTGTTAAGTTTCTGAGTAGAGTTGTCTCTTACTTCTGAGCTATATTTATCCTTATAGTTAAGAAAAACACTCTTTGTAAGTAATCATTGTTATTTGTTTATGATGAGGCATTAAGTTTTTTTTTGTAACTGATAATTTAGACTCCGTCCACACAAAGCCGGTGCTTTCCCTATCCGATCAATTTTTTTTTTTGTGAACACGGCGTCGTCTCAAAAAATATCTGCGTACACACGAAACCACTGAAAACGGTGTAGTATATATGCCAGATCAGTATGGGGCGCTGTAATTCTGCCATAGAGATACACTACACGGAGAAAAAGACTTTGAGCATGCGCATAACCTTGCGCACTGGTGTTGTCCATTATCGCTTGTTGCTCATAACAGTTGCATAGAAGCAACAGATTTTGCTGTAATAAAGCTAGTAGGCTTTGTAGCAACACAAACACAATCATGTAGTCCGCCATTATTGTTGTTGCTGTTACGTGTGACCAACCGACATGTGATGACATCATCGTTTCACAAAATATACGGATTGGCCGTACACACGAAGACACAAGGGTGTCGTTTTTAGATTTATTCACTTTGGGACCGGGTTTCAAAAAATAGCGGTTTCAGTCTCCTAAAACGCCGGGTTCGTGTGGAAGAAACGGCAATATGATAAAAAATTTATACGTATACAGCGAAACGCGTCTCCGTGTGGACAGGCCCTTAGTTTGGGGTTTAGTAGGTGTCGTTTTTGTTCGAGTCTGTTTCTTTCCTGGTTGTTAGTTAAGGTTTAGGGTATTTTGATGTACTGTTGTTTCTTTTTCTTTTGGCAGGTTAGTTAGATTCTCAAAACCAGTTATAGGGGTTTTGTTTGTTGTTTTGGCCTGAGCCCCCTCTTGAAGTCTCAAACCCTGTTTAAAGCCTCCTAACAATAAACATGTTAAGTTTTTCTCCTATATTTGTTGTAATGTAAGTTTAATTTTTTCTTTAACCTATGAAGGTTGATGATTGGTCAGCGGTGCTACCAGACACACACACAGCTTCTGCTTTATTTTGTTGTGTGCCGTTTCGCACTAGACGTAAAAATAAGTGGGCTCGTAACACTTACTCTCTCTCTTAGATAATAGGATTTTATCTTTGCAGTGTTCTTCAAAAAGATGCATTGTCCTAAAATTTCAATACTGACTGATTAATCTGATGTATAATGATCAGATCACAATATTAGTTCTGTTTTCTACATATATTTGATGCAAATAAATTTCTCTTTTATTGGAATTGATCCTAAAGTGATATTTCATGACAGTTTTAGTAATGGCATCATAATAATCAGAGATAATTTTTCATTATGAGGTAAAAAGTACGCTTTGTTACTTTGCATGCAGAGTGGAAATAAGTGGTCTCATTTCTGTGTTGTATTTTCAATTATTTATTTGTAAATGTAGTTAAAGCTATATGTTTTTTGTTTAAAGGCAAAGGTCAATTCTGGTTACTCCACTTTGTAATATAAGGACGTAGTTGAATGGGATGTTAACCATGACTTTAATGTCATACTGCAGGATGGAGTTTTGAGTCGTAATATCACTAAAAATCTATAAATACCTCATAAATAAATAAACCTTTGCCAGGTGATTAGGCTTAGAGGGTAACTCAACCTAAGTGATAAGTCTCTCATTTGGGACAGATGGACTACCCAAAGTCTGTTTACCATCTTTTTATGATGTGTTTTTTATTACAGCAAGTGTGATTGCCACTGCTTTTGTTGTACAACGGGTTTTTGTATTTTTAAAATGTCTGTCAGATAGTAGGTCGTTAACATAGAGTTTTTGTCCCTCAACTTTTCTTAGCATCACTCAAAACTGGTTGGAGAGAATACAGTATAATGAAACTTTTGCAGTGCTTTGATATCTGCCTAAAGTTTAACCTGCACCATACTGTAGGTAAAATCAAGATGTTGAATAAAAGCTTGTAATTAACATTTATGTAATGGATTCAATAGTCTACTTTAAAATAAGATACTAATAAGCTACTTTCTCAATGTAAACAAACACCCACACCTATAGATATTAATTTAAAAAGCTAAACTGAATAACCTTATGGGGTGATTAGATAATATTTTCACCACTGAATTAACAGCACTGAAGTGGTACAGTATAAGTAAAATTCAACGCGCTTGAGTAATTATACAGTACATAGACTGACTCTCATACACACACACACACAATAGAATCTATAATTTATTTATTGCTTTCGTACAGTGCCATAAAATTATTTGCCCCTTCCTGTTTATTTATTTATTTTTTGCATATTTGTCACATTTAAATAGATCAGATCATCAAACTAATTTTAATACTATAGAAAGATACCTCGAGTAAATACAAAATGCTTTTTGCATTTTTCAAACATTATGATTTAATTTACCCACTTTTTTGCAGAATTCAGCCACATTTTAGGGTTTAAACTGTTTAAGGTCATGCCACAGCATCTCAATCCCAGGCTCGATTGTCGTCTCTGTGTGCATGGAGTTTGTTTGTTCTCTCCGTGCTTGGTGGGTTTCCTTCGGGTACTCAGGTTTCCTCCAACAGTCCAAAGACATGCAGATTAGGCTAATTGGCGTTCCCAAATTGCCCGTAGAGTGTGAGTGTGTGGATGTGTGTGTGCCCTGCGATGGATTGGCACCCTGTCCAGGGTGTACCCCGCCTCATGCCCTAAGTCTCCTGGAATAGGCTCCAGGTCCCCCGCGAATCTGAATAAAGCAGTATGGAAGATGAGTGGGAAGTGGACTTGCTGTTTTGGATCATTGTCCTGCTACATAATAAAAGTGCGCTTAAGCTTGGGGTCACAAACTGATGGGCAAATATTTTCCTTTAGGATTTTTTGGTAAAAAGCAGAATGCATGATTTCATCAATTATGGGAAGTTGTCCAGGTCCTGAAGACAAAAAAGGCTGTTTCCTTGTTAGTCTGATGTCCTTTTTTTAACTGTTTCCTTGTTAGTCTGATGTCCTTTTTTAAAATGCTGTGTTAGTTTTACGCCAAATGTTAAAACTCTGCACACCTTCCAAAAAGGTTAACTGTTGCCTTATCGGTCCACAAAATATTTGCCCAAATAATCAAGATATTTTTTGGCAAATGTGAGACGAAGCTGTGTTCTTTTTTTGGTCAGCAGTGGCTTTCCCCTTTTGAGGAACTCTCCTCATTTTTGCCCAGTTCCCTTTCAAAGGCTACACTCGGTTCTGCGTGAAAACGCTATGGGGAACATCTTTTTATGTTGCCGGATGTGAAGCATGTGTGTATTAAACGCCAAATTTTGGCCTATATAAACTCTGTAGAGTGACGTCATCTAATTAGACGCACCTGCAGGTTATAAGTACAGGTGAACCGGAAACATTCCTCAGATTTTTTGTCTTCACCGCTTTGTGCGCGTGTGTGTCAACAAGCATACTAAAAATCTAACAGCAAATTTAATTCTTATAAAACTCACCAGACAATAATGTCGGAGTTTAGAGCTAGATGTCCCCCTCCGTGCGATAATTTCCTTTCGGAGGGCGATATGCACACTTTCTGCTTTGAATGTTTGGGTGAGAAGCACGCTCTCGAAGGGCTTAATGGAGAGTGCGAGCACTGTGATCTTCTTCCCATGAGGCTGCTACGCGCGCGCCTCGCGTTCTTTAGGGAGCCACGAGCTGTGCTGCACTCATGTGGATCACAGGCTGACTTGGCCGAAGCACGAGAGACGGAGTCCCCCATTTCTCTCGTCCTCTCCCCGATCCCGAACTCTCTCCTTCCACTTCACGAGCGCACTCCGGTGCTTCTCGTGGGTGCGTTGAAGAGACTCACTCTCCTGCTTCTGTGGAAATGGTAATAGCTTCCTCAGAACGCTCCTCTAAAGAGGAGAGAGAATATGAGGAGCTGCTTGAAGTTATACCGCGTGCAGTTGAACGACTGCATATTGATTGGCCACAGGAGCAAGCTCACCCAAAGCATCACCCAAAATTACACGACAGATTCCTGTCGGGTGGCCAGGAGATGAAGCCACAACGCCGCTCTCTCCCATTCTTTGATGACCTCCACAACGAAATATCTCGTTCTTGGAGGAATCCTTTTTCTTCCCGTATTTTTGTTCCATCGACTTCGTTTTATTCAAATATCGTGGATGCAAAAACACGAGGCTACACCATGATGCCCCCAAATAGAAGAGATGCTTGCGGGCTATCTCTCTCCTGCGGCATCATCTTCATTAAAGAAACCAACACTTCTCTCCAAGCCGTGTAGAACTTCTTCTACCCTTGTAGGGAAAGCGTTTCAAGCAGCATGTCACGCCGGCGCTTCCTTGCACACCATGGCGGTTTTGCGGGCGTACCAGGCTGATCTGCTAAAAGATCTGAGCACGAGCAGCACTGTGAATCAAGAAGCATTCACTGAATTACGCCGGGCTACTGATTTATCCCTGCGTGCGACTAAACAAACAGCGCATGCTATCGGTCGTTCTATGGCCTCTTTGGTAACTGCTAAAAGACACCTATGGCTAAATCTAACAGGCATCAAGGATAAGGACAGAACTTTCCATCTTGATGCTCCTGTTTCACCTTCCAGCCTATTCGGCAATGCTGTTAATATCGGCGCCACTAGGTTTCGAGAGGCTAGGCTGTATGAACAGGCCTTTGGGAAATTTCTCCCATGCCATGCTCGGGAGTCGAGGCCGTCGGTCACCCAGCCTCGACCAGATCTGATTTTCGCCAGGCGAGAGGCGAGAACTGGACTGGGGTACGGCTCGTCGCCCCTCACAGACCGCCTCCAAAAGATCAGATCGCCACACTGTATTCTTCACTAAAAATAAGTCCTGATAGCCTACGCGCTCAGGACTGCGGGGGTGTCGCTCCCCCTTTGTTTCTTAGGGTTGAGACCCAACGCCACGAAAAGCGTGCTCTTTACTGTTCAAAGGACAGCATATTGGGTGCCTCATGGGATTCGATCATAAGCGGGCACAGCTGTCTCCCACTCGTGTCGAATCCATTTTCAACTTTCCTTAAGGAAAGTGCCCTACTACTCTCAGGACAAACGTAACTGCTATTTCAGCCTGTCACGTCCTAATTGATGGGGTTACTGTGGGAAAACACCCCCCCCCCCCTTTTTTTTTAACCACTAGAGTCAGCACATCAGGTTTCTGACGCTTAAGATAGTTTTTCTAATGGCCTTTATCTCTCTAAGAGGATTGGAGATTTGTCAGTCTCCCCATCCTGCCTAGACTTGCCCCTGGGCTAGTTAGGGCCATTTTGCTTCCTTACTGAACTATCTTCTGAAAGTTCCATTAACAACATGCACCCTATTATTTTTTAAGCCTTCTGTCCTCCACCTTTACAGCTTCGGAGCAGGAGAGGCTTCACTTACTGTCCAGTACGTGCTGTTCAGATTTACGTCCACCACATCGGCAAGTCAGAGCAGCTTTTACATGTTTTGTGGCCACAACCGGGGGGCAGTCGCCACTACACAGGGTGAGAGATGCTATTGCCCTCTCCTATGAGGCGCGTGGGCTCACTTCGCCTCTAGAAATCAGGGCTCATTTAACCAAGGGGATCGCCTCATCTATTGCACTAGCAAAAGGTATTCCCCTGCAGCAAGTTTGTGACGCAGAGCGTCTCTCTCCGCACACATTAATTAGATTTTATAGTCTGGATGTTCATGCCACTCCGGGCTCACGAGTCCTCGAGTCAGCTTCCCAGACGTAGTTCTGAGACCTCTCGGCCTTGTGTGCACACGCTACACAACTCAGGGGTCCAGACACTTACTCTCGTTCCCATAGCGTTTTCACGCAGCAGCCTTTGAAAGGGAACGTCTCGGTTTACTTTGCTGTAACCCTGTTCCCTCAAAAGGCGGAAAACAAGATGCTGCGTCCCAATGCCGCACTGCCTCGTGACCGGACGTCCGTTCAGACAAATCAATCTGAGAAATGTTTTCGGTTCACCTGTATTTATAACCTGCAGGTGCGTCTACTCAGATGACGTCACCCTACCGTGGTTATATAGGCCAAAATTTGGCGTGTTTGATACACACATGCTTCACAACCAGCAACATGAAAAGATGTTTCCCATAGCGTTTTCACGCAGCATCTCGTTTCCCCCTTTCAGGGAACAAGGTTACAGCAAAGTAACCCGAGACGTCTCTTTCTTATTGTTAGATCCTGAGCACTGACCTTCACTGAGGCAAGTAACGCCTGCAGGGGAATGTTCACTAGTGTTACATGTTTTCTCCATCCCGTGGTTCACTGTAGTCCCAAAGCCCTAGAAATGGCTTTGTGTTCCTTTCCTGACTGGACTGGTACATGTAAATTAATTTGTTTCTCATCTGTTCTTGATTTGTTTTAGATTCTGTTGCTTGTTTAAATCATTTAGTGCTCTTCACTTTGTCATGAAGTTTCTATTCAAGGTATTTCTTGATTCAACAGGTTTGACAGTAATCAGACCTGCTTGTAATAAGTAAAATTTAACTCAGCATTCCAAAAAGTCACAATTCAGTATGATTTAGCTAGCAAATTAATTTTGTATTTTTTTCCCTTAATAAATTAAATCATAATTTGATTGGGTTATTTTTGTTTAATATTTCTTTTTGATAATCTCATCCATTTAATTTTGAAAAATATGCAAAAAATATCAGTGAAATACCTTTTCCAGGCACTGTATAAATCAGGGCTAGGGATGATCTATGTCATAGCGATGAAAGACTGCAGTGACTCTTTTATAAAAATAAAAATAAATCCTGCTGAACTGATCTATGTGTCCCGAAATGAGAGAGTGAAGAGTGTGTCATTGTCTCTCTGCAGGTTGTATGACTGTGATATCTTAGTGGAAGGATGTGCTGCCCTGACTTCAGCTCTGAGATCAAACCCCTCACAACTGAGAGAACTGGATCTGTCTAGAAATAACCTCAGAGATTCAGGAATGAATGTACTCAAGGATGCACTGAAGAATCCTCACTGTAAACTGAAGACACTGAAGTAAGATCATCACTCTGAGAGTCCAAAGCAGAGGTTTTAGGATCAGCTTTAAATATCCTGAAGATAAATAACATTTCATTTCAGTCCACATTAATGTTTTTCCTAATCTGGTGTAAGGAGATCAGGGATGCTTGCAGCATGAACATAAACCTCTTTCACAAAGCCTATTTAAGATAGTAATATTGCTCTTTATCGCATGTTTCAGATAACGTTATCCAGAACGACTTACATTTTACCCCTTATGACTTATGAGCAAGGGTTAAAGACTTTGCTCAAGGGCCGAACAATGGCAGCTTGCTGGTGCTGGAGATTGAGCCTGGGATCTTCTGATCAGTAATCTAATTCCTTGTCTACTGAGCCACCCCTGGCCTCTCTAACTTGTTGGTTCTTTTCTCACCATGGACTTGATTTATCAAGCTTTTAGTAAAGTTATAAAAGGTTAATTTTTGTTATAATTATGTGTCTATAATGATCAACTGCAATGGGCAAAGTGGGCTTTTGGCACAGCCTATCTGAATGTAATGACACACACACACACACACACACACATCAGGGAGTCTTTCCTTGCTATCATCGCTTCTAGAATGCTCATCAGGGACAAACTGATCATTGTACAGTAATTTATACATATTTTCTCACATTATTTCAACTTATTTTCATTTGATTTAGAAATCATATTTTTCCAACATGAAGTTGGTATGGAAATTTTAATTTCATTCACAACCCACTCTTAAAATCTATTAATGGGGAAGGCATAAAAATGCTTTTCACTGGATTTGACAAGTTAATTGTGTCAAAAGGCTGTTTTCATTTATTCAAATGTCCACACTGACAGGTAAAGTTTCTCAATGTCCATTAAACTGAGTTTCTGTTCCCATTTGAAAGTATGCCAAATGTCATTTTAAAAAAGCAGTTTATTTCCACAGTATATTTTATATATTAAATTGCAGTAATTAATGTGAATTATATAAACTGAGAGTGAAGAGTGTCATTGTCTCTCTGCAGTTTAGATAGATGTGATATCTCAGATGAAGGCTGTGCTGCTCTGAGTTTAGCTCTGAGCTCAAACCCCTCACACCTGAGACAACTCGATCTGTCTACGAATAACCTCAGAGACTCAGGAGTGAAGTGTCTCTCTGCTGTACTGGAGAATCCTCACTGTAAACTAGAGACACTGAGGTAAGATCATCTCTCTGAGAGTCACATGACCAGCTCCCCGGTAAGACACATTTAATATTTAATACATAAATAAAACTTAAACTTGATGAAACTTAGTGAATGACAAAGAACTTAATGTGTCATGAGTTTTTTTCTCAGACAGACATACTGATTTTTTCAAAGAATACAAAGACCGATAGTTTATAATTGACTAACTTACTCCCATCTTATGTTCATAAAAAATATGGAGTGATTGATCTGATTATCTAAAAAAGTAATGTAAATATTATACACTATGTAAATAATAGTGTTTCTTGATCACGACTATGCCCCATGCTAGCACAGAAGTCATCATAACATCTTCCGACCTACAAATTATGCTGCTAAATACTATTAATTTTCATTTTAGGTTGAATGCAATTGCTTTATTTTCATTATTGTTCTCATTATTCCTATTGTTAAAAATGTGAAGTGGTCAAAAAAATAAAAAACATTCTCATGGCTTTATTCCCTGGACCAGATCTAATGCCCACTTTTTAGTAAGTGGACAGGAAATAAGATGCTTGTTTAAAAAAAATTCAAACAAGCATCTCATAATAACCAGATTCTCAGCATCAGCTCCCTTTCGCCTTAGGACTTAGGCAAGCCTAAATCAAATTCAAATTTAAATTTTATTTGTCACATACACAGTCATACACAGTACGGTATGCAGTGAAATGCTTACACGTGACCTTAAAAATGTAAAAACAATTAACAAGAAATAAAGAATTAACAAGAAATAAGAAAGAGAAATAGAAAAGAAACAATAAATAAATAGTTTAACTATAAGAAAGTAGAACAAAATATAAACATTTTCTAAAATATACAAGAAATATAAAGTATATAAGGAAATAAATGAAAAATGTCCAGAAGTGTGCAAATGTGCAATGTGTGTGCAAATGTGCTATGTCCATGATTGTCCTGTCTACAGTGTACTAGGTTGTGTGCACAGATGAATAATGTCCATGAGTGTCTATTTCTGTGCAGTGTTGCAAAAACACGGAGATGATTAGTCTTGTGTGTTAATCTGGTTGAGAGACCGTATCGCCTACGGGAAGAAGCTTCTCCTCAGTCTCTCTGTGTTGGCCTTCAGGGAGCGAAAGCGCTTTCCAGACTGCAACAGAGAGAACAGCCCATTGTTGGGGTGGCTGAGGTCCTTCAAGCTCTTCCTGCCCGTGGTCCAGCACCGCTTGCTGTAGATCAAGTGCAGGTCAGCGGTTCGGTGCGGATGATGCGCTCAGCTGATCGCACCACCCTCTGTAGAGTTCGTCTGTCCTGCATGGTGCTTTTTCCGAACCAGGTCTAGATGTTTTCCATCAGGATGCTCTCTATGGTGCAGAAGTAAAAGTTCCTGAGCACCTTAGAGGGCAGTCTAAAGTCTCTCAAGCACCTGAGGTGGTAGAGACGCTGCCGGGCCTTTTTTTTACCACGGTGTTAATGTGACAGGACCATGACAGGTCCTGCGTGATGTGAACACCGAGGTATCAGTAGCTGTCCACTCTCTCCACTGGGCTCCTGTTGATGACCATTTCTCCATATTTCCAACCTCCTCCAGGTAGGCTGTCTCGTCGTTGTCAGAGAACAGGCCCACCAAGACAGTGTCGTCAGCAAACTTGATGGTGGTGGAGTTCGTAGTGGCTATGCAGTCATAGGTGTACACTGAGTACAGCAGGGGGCTCAGAACCCTCCAGTGCTGAGAGTGAGGGAGGCTGAGACATGTCCGCCCATCCTTACTGCCTGTGGTCTGCCAGTTAGAAGGTTGGAGATCCACCAAGTTGGATCACCATGCTTCTGCCAGTCATTACTATGAATGATAATGTAATCTTAATATGAGCTGGCATACATGGCGTGTTGACCAGGGCTCTGGATATTTATCCTATATCTAAGCATCATCGAGAGCTAACTCTGTGTGGTAAACGCTGGTACAAATCAATTTAATGCCTAATAGTTCATTACATTTTTTAGCATACATGACTTAAAGGTAGGCATTGATTAGTCAAAATCTCTTTTGGAATTTTGACTGGGTAAAGTGAGTCTGCAACACTGCATGCTGAAATATAGACTGTTAACTCTATAAGTAGCAAAAAGTAATGTAGGTAGCACAAAGTAATGCCCACATGCAGTAAGATCTAATCGCACAAGGAGAAAATTTACAGGTCCTAATTTCATACAGTGGTACCTTGGCATAAGAATGGCCCAACTTAAGAATTTTTCCCTAGTTGTCTCGGCATACAAAGCATTTTCGGTATACGAGTGAACAAACCAAGCGGAACCGAATGCGGGCTAAGTTGCATGCATGTCCGAGAGCCATTCAAAATTTGTTTGTATCAGTGTTTTGTTTTGTTTTTTGCTAAATTTAGTGAAGACTTAGCACTATGGATCCCAAGAATGCAAGCAAGAACGATAGCAAAAAGAAAAGGGAGCCACTTTCAGTTTTGTTTTTAAATCAGCTGGTGCCAAGAAGAATCATAAATGAAGGTAAAGTGAGGTTTAATGTCTATTTATTTTATAGTTTACTACATTTACATTTTACATTTCTAAATGTAAAAATATGATTATAGTGTTGGAAATTGGTAATATTTTGGGTGACTGGAACGAATTATCTGCATTTATATTATTTCCTATGGGAAAAAAGCGTTTTCCAATACGAAATTTTAAATGAAAAAGTTTCTGCTGAACTCATCTGTGTCTCCTGACCTAAGAGAGTGAAGAGTGTGTCATTGTCTCTCTGCAGGTTGAGTGGTTGTGAGATCTCAGATGAAGGCTGTTCTGCTCTGACTTCAGCTCTGAGCTCAAACCCCTCACACCTGAGAGAACTGGATCTGTCTTGTAATAAATTTGGAGACTCAGGAGTGATCTGTCTCTGTCCTGTACTGGGGAATCCTAACTGTAAACTGGAGACACTGAGGTGAGATCATCTCCTTGAGAGTCACATGACCTGCTCATTAGTAACACACATTCTCTAATAGTGAGACTTAAGCCAAGATTTTAAGTTTAGCATCAGATATTATAAGGAGGAGGATAATTTCTGAGTCATCTCAGTTATGCTTATATCATGTTCTTTTTACAGTTTTTGTAGTAGTATAAAGATTAGTTTTCCAAAAGCATTGCAGCACAGACTTCATTGTTTAATGGTAGAGCCTGAATCACTTTAAACACTCGAATATCGATCATACTTGTAGCCATGCTTGTAGAAACTTTATACCAAATTGTTCTTGTAAAATAGACCAAATTGAATTTTACTCACACACATACAGTATACACAAAATTAGCCTTAAATAACAATCTTTTAGTAAAGTTTTGTCTAAATGTGTATTTAAGTCAAACCAACCAAAAATGTATTTTGTCATTACAAAGATTGCTGAAATGTTAATTGCATTTGTATTTTAACATCTGTTTTCACACACACACAGGTCCTAATTTATCAGTCTTTATGCAAAGTTGTGTTTAATTGTCCACCAGTGTTGGGTGTAACGCGTTCCTTTGTAATCTAACACGTTAGGTCCGCCATTTAAGTACTCAGTTATTTAGTTACTTTTTAAAAATCTGTTATTTAGACAATTTATGTAATCCATGAGCCAGACAGCCGTGATTCCTAATCCCATAATGTGTGTGTGAAAGTCGTCCTACAAGCCCTGCCCCGATAGCCCCGTCCCCCTCTGTTATTCTTGCTGTTGTACAACTATCTCACCTATGCGGTTTGAATATGCGAGGACCGACACGCGGAAAGATGGAACCTAATCACAGGTCCAAGAAACCGCGTTGGTGAGATAGGGGTATTAGTAATTAACAGATTATGGGCCAAACTTCGCTAAGTGATGATGGTAGAATAATTATTAAGGTCTTGACTAAAACAACATGCACGAGGAATCACAAAGGAGTTTTTATTTTCTGCAATGGAAAAGTACTCGAACTAGTTACTTTTATCAAAAAGTAATGCTGTAATGTTACTTTAAAAAGTAACGTCCCCCAACACTTTTGTCCAAATACCCAACACTCCCCAGTATGTTTCAGACATAATAGTGCAGTAATCTTTGCGAATGACACAACAACATTGAAGAGTGTGTCACTGTCTCTCTGCAGGCTGTTTTGTTGTGATATCTTAGATGAAGGCTGTGCCGCCCTGACTTTAGCTCTCAGCTCAAACCCCTCACACCTGAGAGAACTGAATCTGTCTTGGAATAAATTTGGACACTTAGGAGTGAAGAGTCTCTGTCCTGGACTAGAGAACCCTAACTGTAAACTAGAGACACTGAGGTAAGATCATCTATCTGAGAGTCACATGACCTGCTCCTCAGGTTGCACGTACTGAAATTAAATTATTTTGCTCTGTTCAAAGCACACATTTTACCACACACACACACATTTTGTCAGCCATTCTAATGCAATCTCAGCAATAATCATTATTTAGCAGGATTGTAAGTATTAAGGCCATATCATCGATAGCGCTTCCACTTCTACCAACAACATCAGTGATCTTACTGTAGGTTTAGCACCTATGCTATCAGCACCAGTGTTATATTTAGTATCAGTACAATGATTAGCTTTAATGTCAGGATTGTTTGCAGTTATTATCGTTAGTATTATTGCTGGACACAACACTGACGTTTATGTATTGACGTTACTGCTCACCTGCTAACTGTCTACCCCCCTGCTAGTCCCGTATCTCGGCTTTGTCGGCCCCTGAACTCTCCAGCTGCACTGCTCTGTGTAAACAACTTAACTTTTTATGCCTAAAGTTTGATCATTGGAAACATCTCAGTACTGGGGAACATAATGTAACTGCTCCCACACTGCTTATATTATTGAGGGCTTCATCTTGGTTATTAACAAACAAAAATATCATTATATGACATAAGGATTTAAGATTGCTATGACTCTATTTATAAAAATTCCTGCTAAACTAATATGCATGTTCTGAACCGACAAGGTGAAAAGTGTCTCATTGTCTCTCTGCAGTTTGTGTGGTTGTGATATCACAGATGAAGGCTGTCCTGCTCTGACTTCAGTTCTGAGTTCAAGCCCCTCACACCTGAGAGAACTGGATCTGTCTCAAAATAAAATTACAGATGCAGGAGTGAAGTGTCTCTGTGCTGCCCTGAAGAGTCCTAACTTTAAACTGGAGATACTGAGGTAAGATCATCTCTATGCCAGTCTCATGACCTGCTTTTCAGTTGGACACTGTTGCAGCAGAAGTGTCACCTGCAGACAGGGAGGGGCAGGTGAAATGGCAGGTAAAATGCAATGGTTACACCAGTATGTAGCGCAATTATCAAGATGATATATTTGTGTTTTTTCCTTGGGTTGTCAGGAGCCAATAAAAAAGCCACTGAAAATTAAAGAATTAAGGCAAAAAAACTGAATCATCACAAGCCTTTTTTCCACATTCTCCTTCCCACCAAACCTTTTAAGTGTTAAAATGGTGTCAAAACAAAACCCATAATCTAGGGAAGACAACATCATGAAGTCCACGTCCTTTGATGACTCTCGTTAGTATTAACCAAAGCCACTATTGTCAGCCAAGACACTGTTTACTGCCCACTTTCTGCATGCTCAGAGCATGTTTGTGTATCTTGTTCTTCATCCAGTGAATGAACAGTCTTTAACCCTAAAAAGCCCCTCTCAAGTGTTTGTTTGAAAAGAAATGTTTGCGTGAATGGCTGATCTGATATCACTTAAATACTTGGTGAAGTTTATGTTGTCTGATGTTGTCTGATGTTGTCTGATGGGACCAGACTGACCCTATTCCAGAGTGGCGAACGCGTCAGGGCATGACAATTCTTAGGATGTTTGGGAAATGAAGGATTGTGGGAAATTAAATATTACCTTTTCAACACTCTCTGCCTGGTGCACTGGCACACTGTCACAGCTCTCTCTATATATCTCTCTCTCTTTCTCTGCAAACACAGAGACGTCAATAAAAATGATCAAACTGCATAATAAAAACATCAAATTAAAAATTAATTATTGATAAGAATAAATAAATACATACATAAAACATCAAATAAAACATTGATATGAACATTAAACTGCATAATGAGTCACAGGTGGGAAACATCATATGTTCACCCACCTCTCTGTTTGAAGATGATGCTCGGACACACCCATAGGCTTAGAAAAGAAGTGCATGAAGCAATGCACCCATCAGGCATAGTGTCCACTGTACAAGCCTCCGGAGGCAGTGTTATGATCCGGGGTTGCTTCAGTTTCTTAGGTCTAGACTCAAACATTTATGTGGCAATGAAATAAAATCAGCTGATGACCTGAACTGAATGATCACATCTATGGAGGAGTTCTTCCCTGATGGCACAGGCATATTTCAGGACTCAAATAGTGAAAGTCTGTCTCTGGAAGACCTGAGGAATCATTTTCAGGAAGCATGACCACAGAGTCCTAACCTCAAGCGCATTGAAAGACTTTCGGACATGCTGGTAAAGACGTTATGGAGTGATTTGACTTTGCCGTCATTTATACAAGATCTCAGCCAGAATTTATGTAACTCAAAACTCCAGACAGAAATATAAGACATTGCATAAGGTTATTAAAACACTGTCATGACACATGGGGGCTATTAATTCAAATCAAAGCTAAAGACAATCGAACAAAATTAGAGTCTAGTGATTAGATAGACATACTGCACATCATGAAAACAATACCCAATGCTGACATCAGAAAAACAATGAAGGACAAAAAGGACATAAACATCATATTCGCATATGTAAACAGACGCAAAAAAACACACTAATTAATTTTTTTTTTTTTTACATTTATATAGAGTATTCATACACTGAACAAAAATATGAACGCAAAACTTTTATTTTTGCTCCCATTTTTCATGAGCTGAACTCAAAGATCTGTAACATTTTCTACATACACAAAAGGCACATTACTCTCAAATATTGTTCACAAATCTGTCTAAATCTGTGTTAGTGAGCACTTCTCCTTTGCCGAGATAATCCATCCCATATCACAGGTGTGGCATATCAAGGTGCTGATTAGACAGCATGAAAATTGCACAGGTGTGCCTTAGACTGCCTTTTAAAAGACATGCAATAATGGTATGAACGCTGAATGTTTTTTTTTTTTTAAGATGGAATGTTTTAATAAAGGTAAAGTTCAGGATTGTGTCATTCTGTCTCTGCAGATTGGCATATTGTGACAGGAAGGCTGTGCTGCTCTGTCTTCAGCTCTGGTATCATCACCCTCACCTCTGAAGAATCTGGATCTGTCTAATGATATCCTCTTGTCCTTAGATAGGAGGATCATTTTCAGTATTAGATGTACAGAATGCAAATTATATTTAAACAAGTAATTACTCACTTACTCTCCGTCAATATACTTTATCCTGTATTCAGGGTCGCGGGGGCCTGGAGCCTATCCCAGAAGGCTTAGGGGAAGAGGCAGGGTACACCCTGGACAGGGCACACACACTCATTCACACACTATGGGCAATTAGCCTAATCTGAAGGAGTACCCGGAGTAAATCCACCAAGCACGGTGAGAACATGCAAACTCCATGCACACAGAAACAGCCCACATGGAAAAAACCTCTATAAAACATATATGTTTTAATATAGGTTTGATATAGGTTTTTAATATATGTGACATATATAAAATTGGCCGTTTTCCTATATTATATGTACATATATGTACATATATGCGTACATATATGTGTGCGTGCATATATGTACCTATAGACATATATGTGACATATATAAAATTGGCCGTTTTCCTATATTATATGTACATATATGTACATATATGCGTACATATATACGTGCGTGCATATATGTACCCATATAGACATATATGTGACATATATAAAATTGGCCGTTTTCCTATATTATATGTACATATATATGTACATATATACGTGCATATATGTACCTAGGTGCATATATATGCATCTATATTTTTACCTAGATATTAGTAAAATTATTAAAATCCACAGCTGTTAGACAACATAAATAAAAGCCCAAAATGTAGAAATTTAATTTTTTTATTTTTTTAAGAACAATCAAATAGTAAAAGAACAAAAATAAGACAAAAAAAACTCAACAGGAAGAAAACATATATATATATATTTTAAGGACCTTCTCAGCTTCGTGAGCTTTGAATTGATAGATGTGCCTGTCTGCCCTCGGGTGGCTGCCGGCCACTTCTTCAATGTAGCATCTAGAAAAGACAAAAATAATAAGACAGTATAATAATAATAAATTATTATTTATTAAAACGTTTATAAACATCTGTAAACTCCATAAGGCATTAGCTTAGCCACCGGGAAATATCATGTTTGTGCTACATACAGAAAGGCAGCATGTTAGCATGATTTACCTAAACTATGTAAATGGCATTGAAAGCCAATGTGTCACACAAGCTGACAAGAGCTAGCTGAAGTGAGGAAAATTTTTACTAATATTAGTTTAATATTATCAGAATAAGAGTTATATAAGACTTAATAACTTACCCAGTGTGTCCTCCTGGATTCTCTCTTCAAAATGCTCCCCGTTCGTCGTCAGGGCCACACAGTCTTCTTCTGAGGTAAATGTAAACTCCTCCCACTTTCCAGAACATTCTGAAGAGTTTCCTTGTCAGGGGGCGTGGCCGTGGTATGTAAATTAGCCGGATTGATTTCCGTGTGATTGGCGTGTGGGCGTGTCCTGCCTCGGGTCATTAGCAGATAATGCGACAGAAATTCTAAAATGTGTTTTTTATTTAGTTAGTTCTTAGTTATTGCCTTGATAATAAAAAATATGAGCGCATCATGTATGACAGTTGCCAAAGTGAGATATGAGCTAAAATGACCAGATCCTGCCATGAGCTATATAGGAGACATATCTTGTATGTACATATAGGGCTTATATGTGGATATAAAGAAGCAATACAGGAGACCTATATGGCCTGTATATGCACATATATGCACCTCAATTTTGCCTATATGCAGCATATATATTATCATATATATGCATATATACTGCATATAGGCTTCATATATGCGCATATATCCCCATATAGGTGAGGATAAATGCGCATATATACTGCATATAGGCCTTCATATATGCGCATATATCCTCATATAGGTCAGGATATATGTGAATATATACTGCATATAGGTGAAGATATATGCGCATATATCCTCATATAGGTGAGGATATATGCGCATATATCCTCATATAGGTGAGGATATATGTGCATATATACTGCATATAGGTGAAGATATATGTGCATATATCCTCATATAGGTGAGGATATATGCGCATATATACTGCATATAGGTATCATATATGCGCATATATCCTCATATAGGTGATGTAAACCCAGTAGAAATCTGTCAAGAAACTGTCTTCTGTACATGATTTCTGGAAGCGATCCAGCAGGCATGGATTGAACGTGTGCCACCAAAGTACAACATAGATATCCTGCTGGATATCTTTTTGACTATATCCAGCAGGTTTTGAAGAATAAAAGACTTCATACTAAATAGTGATTGTTGTAAAGCAATTTAAATGCCCAAAATTAATTATTTTTATCTTGTTTAACATATATTTTTAAATATGACATTAATACATTGAATTTCACTTTTGTCCACTACTTTACCTGCCCAAGACACATTTTTTAGCCAAAGATGATAAACAGTCACCAAATCTGGCAACACTAATGGTGATATCTGAAGATTCATGACAGCAGGGGGAGCTGGAGAGCATTTATGGCTTAATTGACAGAGCACATAATTTGCATGTTCTCTGTCCCTGACTCTGGCCTTTTCTGATTGGTTAAATGGATAAGGCTCATTCCAAAACTTTTAGAAGGGAATATTTCTGCACTGCTGACTGACTGTTTAATAAGACTTGAGCATGAATTCTTTAACATTTCTCCTACATTGTAACATGAATTTTTTTTGTGTGATATTTTAGATACTTAAAAAATTATTAATTAACATTTTTAAAAAAGTTGCCTATTGTATCTTTAAACTACACACTTTGAATGATTTGCAAGTATTTCAGATTCACATTTACAAAAATAAAATGTTCAAATAATTATTAAGAGTGTTTGTTTCTTTTTGTTTAGTGTAAAAAGTATACTGTACATAACCTGGTCTTATTTTTATGATAGTGATTGATAAGGAGGTTCATATTCAGTAACCTTATTATACATAACTTAAATATTTTTATTTTATTTTATGGTTGCTCAAGGTCACACTCAAGGTGGTGTACTGGATATCAGCTGTGATTCGGTCATACAGTAGGCACAAGGGTGGAGTACTGAAAAGTACCATGCTAAAATTCAGTGCAACAAAACGACTTTATGTGTGATATTGCTTTTATGCAACAGTTATTTCCACTTATTCCGCTTTAGAAAATTTGTTTCGTTAACTTTTGGAGTTCCAGGGTTAAATCCCAATGAGGGTTAAATAGGAAGCTAGTGCGTTATGTACACACCACCACACCAAGTTGTGCCTTTGATTAGGGCTTAAAGAAGGATTTGTGCTTCAGACTTGTGTTAGACCTTTTTCAGATTTTGGTTATAAAAATCAGTCTAGCCTTCTGGGCTATTTCAAGAAAAAAAATCAAGTTCGATACTCGAATAAATACTAACCCAGAATAAAGAGTTCACAAAACGGCCCAATTTACTTCTTCACTGTCAATTCGGCGACTGTGGGTTTGTTTAATAAATCACATTATTGCATCTCAGTGAAGGTAAATTGCTGGCTCAACTTTATTTTTTTTGTTTATTCAGTCTGTGTCTCCCAACATTTTCAAGGACACAATATTTACCTGTTGTCTCAACAAATACCATTGTAAGAAATTGGGCCAACAATACATTATTAATTAATTTAACATTGGGCTAGTTGGAGGTTTTACAGTGTACAGTAGGTCTTGCTAAATATATATAGTTGTGTTTAAAATAATAGCAGTGTGTTGAAAAAAGTGAGTAACGCTCCATATGCATATAATAAATTTTAATTTAAGTCACACAAATGCATTGGACACCCTGCACGTTCTATTCTCATACAAGATCATATTATGGACAAAGGCTTGGATTTTATGTGCATAATGGAAACATGCCATCAGCCAGAGGTGTTTTTAGCACTAAATGAAGCTTGCCCCCGGTTATAGCTACCTGGAGAAAGCCCGCAGTACTGGACATGGTGGTGGCTTAGCTGTATTAATGTATACCGACAGCAACTGGATCTGTCTCCCCTCACTGTGCCTACACTGTCTTCATTTAAATGCCTTGCATTTAAGTGTAAAACCCCTTTTCCCATGACGATGCTGCTTATTTATCGACCCCCTAAACCAAACTCAGTGTTTATCTCTGAGATGCATGATTTTCTTACATCCCTTTGTACCACTTCTGCCAACAATACCAGAAGCAACTTTTCTCTTCTATTAATCACCTATTGAAACCACAATTTTAATTTCACTTAAAACACCATCCGCTCATCCCTATCAAGTTCCTCTGCACTATCTGTCCTGATGGATGACCCACAGCAAGGGAATCTGCAACCTTTCAGCTGTTTCTCTGATTTTACGCAGCAAGAGGTTGAGGTCATTGTTTAGAAAGATAAAACCATCAAATTGTGCTTTGGACCCTTTTCTTACAGTTTTGGTTAAATCCAACCTTTGTGCTTTAAGTTCCCTGATTACCAGGATAATAAATCACTCTCTCCAGACTGGATACATTCCCGCTACATTGAAATCTGCTGTCATTAGACCACTTTTTTTTTTAAATCCACCTTTGATCCAGAAGTACTTGCAAACTACAGGCCCATTTCTTACATCCCATTTCTTTCAAAAGTGCTGGAAAAAGTAATTGCTTCACAGCTTCATTCTCATCTAAAACAAAATAATTTGTTTAAGAAATTCCAGTCTGGTTTCCGCCCCTGCCACAGCATGGAAACAGCTCTGGTTAGAGTCACGAATGACCTGCTGATGTCAGCTGATGCTGGTTTTCCATCAATTTTTATTCTGTTGGACTTGTCTTCGGCCTTTGATACTGTTGATCAAAACATTCTTCTTCACAGATTACATCACACTGTTGGACTCTCTGACTCTGTTTACAACTGGTTCTCATCTTACAGTATCTTACTGAAAGAACGGAGCATGTTGCCCTGGGAGAGGCTAAATCCGCTACACACAATGTCACCTGTGGTGTTCGTCAGGGCTCTGTACTCTGTCCCATTTTGTTTATTTTGTATTTGCTTCCCCTGGGTTGTATCATCAGCCCGCACGGTATTCTATTTCATTGCTATGCTGACGATACATAGCTCTACCTCAAGATAAATTCAACCCCCTTGTCTACTCTGCCATCATCCACTTTGACCATCTGTTTGGAGGAGATAAAGTCATGGATGAAGCAAACCGTCCTGCAGCTGAACAGTTATTTTAGTAGGCACCCCTCACCAGGTTAGGACATCTAATATTACCAGTATTACCTTTTCTGGTCAGGACATACCATTGTCAACAACTGTTATTAACCATGGGATTAAAATGGACTCTCATTTGACGTATGAGGCTCACATCAAACATCTGTGTAAGATGTCTAATTTCCACTTCAGAAATATTTCTGAACTGCGTCCAGCACTCACTTTTGCAGATGCAGAAAAGTTAGTCTATGCGTTTGTCTTCTCCAGGCTGGACTTCTGCAATGCACTTCTCATTGGGACTACTGGAAAAATCCTTCAAAAGCTGCAGTATATTCAGAAGAGTGCTGCTAGGATCCTGATGAAAGGGCATAAATACGACCATATTACGCCCATTCTTAAATCTCTTCACTGGCTTCCTGTTTCATTCAGAATTGATTACAAGGTTGCCCTTCTTACCCACCAGTGTATTTATGGGGATGCCCCTCCCTACCTCAAAGAACTTATTACCTCACATACGTCCACACGCAACCTTCGCTCTGCATCAGTACATCTTTTGAGACCTCCTAAGACCAAACTTCATACTATGAGATCGAGCTTTTTGTTCAGCTGCACCTAGACTGTGGAATGCTCTCCCTGAGTATCTGAGGACGCCACTGACTGTTGATGCTTTTAAATCTGGTCTTAAAATGTATTTTGTTATTAGCTTTTGGGTTGAATTAATTTGTAGCACTTTGAAATTCGCTTCAAATATAAAGCACATTATAAATAAAATGTATTATTATTATAATTATTATTCTGAATCACAACATGAAGAAAAATGTGCTAAATGGATTATTAGTTTACAAAAAGTGAAGAAAAACAAATATTAGTCTGTTCAAAAAAATAGCAGTGTCATCATTCATCTTTACAAAATAATGAATTTACCATTTAAACAAAAGTTTAATCGTTCTTGTGCATCTCTGAACTAATAATCAGTTGTATAACCATGCTTTCTGAGAACTGCTTCACATCTGTGACAATTGTACTACACGCCACAGTTCCTCTGCATTTCTTGGTTTTGCCTCAGAAACAGCATTTTTATTGTCAGGCCACTACTTTTTTATTGGATTAGGGTCTGGGGTTTGGGCTGGACACTCCATAACGTCAATCTTGTGAACCAAGATGCTGCTCGCTTACTGGTGTGTTTGGGGTCGTTGTCTTGTTGAAACACCCATTTCAAGAACATTTCCTCTTCAGCATAAGGCAACATGACCTCTTTAAGTATTCTGATCTCAAATTGTTCCAAGATCCCTGAAATGTGATAAAAAGGCCCAACACCATAGTACAAGAAGCATCCCCGTATCATGATGCTTGTGCCTTCATGCTTCACTGTCTTCACAACGTACTGTGGCTTGAATTCAGTGTTTGTGAGTCGCCTGACAAACTGTCTGCGGCCTCTAGACCCAAAAAGGACAATCTTGCCCTTATCAGTCCACAAAATATTGCACCATTTCTCTTTTTTGGCGAACTGTAACCTCTTCAGCACGTGTATTTTTTTTTAACAATGGGACTTCTTGCTGCTAGCTTGGCTTCACATAACCGTCTTCTAATAGTAACAGCACTCACAGGTAACTTTAGGTGTTCTTTGACCATGCTGGAACTGATCATTAGCTGAGTCTTTGCCAATTTTATTATTCTTCGATCCATTCAAATGGTAGTTTTCCGTTTTCTTCCACATCTTTCTGGTTTTGATCTTAATTTTAAAGTATTTGAGATCATTTTAGCAGAGCAGCCTATCATTTTCTGCACTTCTTTGTATGTTTCTTTCCATCTTTAATCAACTTTTGAATCAAAGTACGCTGTTGTTTTGAACAATGTCTTAAACGACCCGTCTTACTCTGATTTTTGGAGAGAAATGCACAGGACAACGTTTTCTGCATTTATCCTTAAAAAAGGGGAACTTGCTTGACACCTGTTTTTCACAGAATAATTTACCTCTAATTGAACTCCACACTGTAATTATTTTGAACACGCCCCATTTAATTAATGATTAAATTACATAGAATCAGGTGCATCCATGACTGTTGGGTCTGTTGGTTTTCTATTACTCCACTACACCTACAAGTAAAATATTTACTATGAAGAAATATAATTTCGCCCAAAAACAATCACTGATCTGGTTACTGAGGTTGGACTGCTATCATTATTTTATTTTAGTCTTAGGCACATATTATATGCTGTACCAATTTTGTTACTGTATATATGTTAGTCATATCTGCATAATCATGTATAAGTATGTTCTGGTAATTTTGTCACACTCGCTCCTGTTTATTTTTATGCAAATCCCATAATTATGTCTAAAGAGAAACGTGGAAGTAAGGTTCGCAAAACTGCATCGTTTCAGCAGAAACATCCCATACCCAGTGTCAAGCACGGCAGTGGAGTGGTGATGATTTGGGCTTGTTTTGCAGCCACAGGACCCAGGCAGCTTGCAGTCATTCAGTCGACCATGAACCCCCCTGTATTCCAGGGTATTTTAGAGAAAATATAATCTGTCTGACAGTTAAAGCTTGCGTGAAGTTTGGTCATGCAACAGGACAATATTTCGAAGCACACTAGTAAATCTTTAGATCCAGGGAGGAGGAAAAAACCTGATTAAAGTAATAATAAGCAAAGAATAATTCTCACTTCGTGTTTTTAAATTATTTATTTTTTTGTTTTTCTTAAAACAAGAAAAAAAAATGTGGCAACTTTCCAGTTTCCATAAACAAGTCTGTGACATACTGCACCATCTAATGTGGTAATATTTTTTCTTTTTTTTTATTACAATAATAAAATAAAATATTCTCGCAACCTTACTAGTCAACGTCTGTTAAATATAAAATTACTTTAACATTCATTTGAACAACTTGGCCAGGTCTCCCTTGCAAAAGTGTGTTTTTTGTTTGTTTCCCTGGGAGCCACCTGGTTATTAAAGAAAAAAATTAAGCACAGAAGAAAATGCTAAACAAAACAAAAAAGCTTGATAAGGTGGAGCATCTGAGAGCTGAGCTTCAGATTCACATGCACTAATTAATAACTCTTACACTGATCATTTTATAATCATTTTTTTTATATATAACATGCTCAAATGTTTGAGGGAGTCCTAATACTTTTGGCATGCCTGATCTTGAGAAATGAGGCAAGAAATAAAAGTCTGAGTCAAAAACTATAAAGTTTACTAAACCACAGTGCCTCCCAGTGGAAACAAATCAACATGGCAGCCTCTAAAGTTGGAGAGAAAGAAGAGAAAGGTCATTGGATTGAAAAGTATTTTTAAGGGGCTTTTACCATATTTTCCAGATGATAAGTTTTATTCTACTAAAATCTGCCTGGAGAAGAAAAAACAAACAAAAAAAAAAAAACTAACAAGTTCAGCATAAATGTTTGGATTTGGCCAAAAGTTGGTAAAATGTGTGATTTCAGTTTCTGAAACAGAAAAACAGCAGACAGCCTAATGCACAAATGATAGCACATACTGTAGCAACTACAAGGTAAAAACACCACGTCATGTAGTCTGGAAAATATGGTATATATCGTTTTCTGTTGGGAAATGGGTTTTATTTTTTCCAGGCCACACTGCTTGCTGATCTGCAACAAATACAGAAGTACAACGACAATCACATCTTAATCTTCATCGCAGTCACTCTTACTGTAAAGCATGCACTGGAGATTTTTTTTTCTCTTAATTGACTTAAATAAAAACCATTAAAAATGGCCGACCGGGCTCTTGTTTTTATCTTCTTCTTTTTTCTTTTTTTTTTTAGTAGCAGCCTTGAACAAAATAATTTTTTTTATCATTTGCATCCATGCAAAAATAATAATAAATAAAACTAAGAAAAAACAAAGCAACTTCTCATGACTTTAATACAGTACATCTCTGAAAACTGATTCAACCAGAGCTCGAGAGAGTTCTCCTTTAAGGTTTTTTTTCCAATCTTGTCGTTTATCAAAATTGTTGATCAAATAGTTAATCATTCTTTTAATCAGGTTTGAGTGAGGAAGTGCAGTAGGGCTTTGGAGATGTCATTCTCACTTTCTTTGCCCTTTTCCCCTCCTCTTGTTTGCCTGCTCATGGCTTTTTTGTGTGTGTCATGTTTTTTTTTTTTTTTCCCAAACTCTGGGTGGAGAAAACTGAGGTCTTTTTGCATATAAAACAAAACATCCAAATAAATGTCACTGCCACCATCATTCTCTTTAAATCAATTGAAATTGGCTTTATGTCCTTGGATTTGTCAATTTTAATGAATCTTATTCTTCCTATTATACTATTACAGTTGGTCCACATGGCTTTTTGTGCAATTTTTATTTATTTTTTTAATAAATCAACACTGAAATGAAACAGACCAGTTTTGTTTGTCGTCTTTCCTTCAAAAAAGGGCTTTTGTTTCTTTTTCTGGGTACGTTATCCTACTGTAACTGAGCTTCATTTGACTTCAGCATGCCTGTCAGACACCTCAGCACACGCTTGTTGAGAAGGTTTGGATAAGGATCCTCGTTTTCTCAGACCACCCTTGGTTGGTCCCCATGGCTTTTTGCAGGTGTCGTCTTTCTTGTTCTTCTTCAGACATCTTACTGTAAGCTCTGGATAAGTCACTGTTGTCCACTGGAAAAGGAAACAAATCAGCCAAAGGTTGGTGTCTTTCCATCCCGAAAAAGATGAAGCTCGACATTGTGTTATGTGTTATTTGTCTTGTTCTTTCCCACAACGAGTCAAGCTTCGGACCTCTGAGCTATCAGTCTGTCTCGAACCCAAACGCTCCGTTCCTGCGTCTCCCCATTTCCTCGTATTTCTCTTTTGGCAGCAGGAAGACGACGGTGCGTTCTGGCCTTCGGCTTTCCCACGGGACGCAGCGTGAAGCATGCAGGACATCTCGGCGCCATTATGAGCGGACATTTGATTTTTCCGTCGCTCCTCCATGAGCTTTACTGCTTAATGGAGCTAACGTGGGATCCACCAATGAGGTGGGGGGAAAGAGTTTGTACCAGCCGATCACCATGTTGGTGAGCTCTAAATCGTCCAACAGGATCTGAGCGGCGCCCATGAACGACTTGTGGTCCATGCGGCCGTAATCTCCCCACACGATGATCTGAAAAATACAGTACGCGGTTTAACTTTAACACAAAGATGTACAGTATGAACACTATGCACAGTGTGACTCAGAGTGCTAAGAAATGATCAGATAACTGCTGAGTAAAATGATGTCTTTACTGTGCTTTGATTGATGCAACAGAAGATTATCAGGATCCCACTGATATATAGACATACTGTACTTGTAGGTATTTCCACATGGTTTGGTTGATTTTACAAGGAGGATGCGTTTCTCCTTAGACGGCATTGGAGATGGGATTAAAGTACTATTTGCACGGGATTAGGATTATCTGGGAACCTCATGTGATTTAGAAATTATGTATAGTGCATTTTCATACAAATAAAGACCTATTTATGATTTTTTCTTTAATGCAGCCTCCACTATTTGCAGGAAGATGGATAAAAAGGCGCACAGGAAACTCCACCAAATCCTGGCCAAATCACAGACATGATGAATCACACAGGACTAATATCTATTATCACAGGAGCGAAATGTTTGGCGAAATATGGTAATTATTTGTGGAGAAATTTTTACTTTCCAAATTACAAACATGGCCGATTCGCACAGGATTAAGATCACAGACAACCTCCGCAAGTATTACAAATCACACGAGGTCCCCAGGTAATACTGATCCTGTGCAAATAGGACACAAATTAGAATCAGAAATACAACAGTAAAGAAACTACACTCAGCTATACACATTTTAATGTAAAATCTTTTGGGAGATTTCACTTCCTGAAAGTGATATACTGTATTAATCATAAAACGTCATCGTAAATCATTCTACAGCCAAAACAAAGCTAATGTTAGGCAAAGACTATTGGTAACAAAGTAATACAGTGGTGTGAAAAACTATTTGCCCCCTTCCTGATTTCTTATTCTTTTGCATGTTTGTCACACTTAAATGTTTCTGCTCATCAAAAACCGTTAACTATTAGTCAAAGATAACATAATTGAACACAAAATGCAGTTTTTAAATGAAGATTATGTTATTAAGGGAGAAAAAAAACTCCAAATCTACATGGCCCTGTGTGAAAAAGTAATTGCCCCCCCTTGTTAAAAAATAACTTAACTGTGGTTTATCACAGTTAAAAGTTCAATTTCTGTAGTCACCCCCAGGCCTGATTACTGCCACACCTGTTTCAATCAAAAAATCACTTAAATAGGAGCTACCTGACACAGAGAAGTAGACCAAAAGCACCTCAAAAGCTAGACATTATGCCAAGATCCAAAGAAATTCAGAAAAAAATGAGAACAAAAGTAATCGAGATCTATCAGGCTGGTAAAGGTTATAAAGCCATTTCCAAAGCCTTGGGACTCCAGCGAACCACAGTGAGAGCCATCATCCACAAATGGCAAAAACATGGAACAGTGGTGAACCTTCCCAGGAGTGGCCAGCCGACCAAAATTACCCCAAGAGCGCAGAGACAACTCATCCGAGAGGCCACAAAAGACCCCAGGACAACAACTAAAGAACTGCAGGCCTCACTTGCCTCAATTAAGGTCAGTGTTCATGACTCCACCAAAAGAAAGACACTGGGCAAAAACGGCCTGCATGGCAGATTTCCAAGGCGCAAACCACTTAAGCAAAAAGAACATCAAGGCTCATCTCAATTTTGCTAAAAAAACATCTCAATGATTGCCAAGACTTTTGGAAAAGTACTTTGTGGACCGACGAGACAAAAGTTGAACTTTTTGGAAGGTGCGTGTCCCGGTACATCTGGCGTAAAAGTAACACAGCATTTCAGAAAAAGAACACCATACCAACAGTAAAATATGGGGGTGGTAGTGTGATGGTCTGGGGTTGTTTTGCTGCTTCAGGACCTGGAAGGCTTGCTGTGATAGATGGAACCATGAATTCTACTGTCTACCAAAAAATCCTGAAGGAGAATGTCCGGCCATCTGTTCGTCATTGCAAGTTATCGCAAACACTTGATTGCAGTTATTGCTGCTAAGGGTGGCTCAACCAGTTATTAGGTTCAGGGGGCAATTACTTTTTCACACAGGGCCATGTAAGTTTGGATTTTTTTTCTCCCTAAATAATAAAAACCATCATTTAAAAAACTGCATTTTGTGTTTACTTGTGTTATCTTTGACTAATAGTTAAATGTGTTTGATGATCAGAAACATTTAAGTGTGACAAACATGCAAAAGAATAAGAAATCAGGAAGGGGCAAATAGTTTTTCACACCACTGTAATTCATTGGTACGTTTTAGCTGAACAGACTAAACTTGCCAAACTGGCTTTGTAACATTTAAAGCCTTTTTTTAAGGAAGAAGAAGCCATCAGTTTTGAGCAAATTGAAAAATAAGTAAAAAAAAAAAAAAAAAGTACACACATGGTTATCACAGTCAGTGGTCCACCTTTACCAAATGTGGGGTGTGTCTTCACAATATATTTCTAATGAACTACATCAAGTTTTATGAAAAACTACCAGCCAAAAGCATATTCTAGCATATCAGCTTTCTTTAAATCTTTCATATTAATATAAAATCACTGATATAGTGATAATAAACCACAACCATCCACCTTCTCTTTTTTGTGACACATGCTGTGTGTGACACTTGTTTACCTGTAACACCTTTCCCTCTGGACTCTCCTCAAACTGCAGCTGCTGCTGATACAGAGGGTCCAGCGTTTTCCTCGCCAGACGTGTCTTCTTCTTGTTTATACACTTCCCGTTGTCCAGTAAATAGACTTTGACGTAGGGGGCTACAAAAATGAAATATTAGAAACGATGATGTGAATACACTTACTGTATAAATCCAGTGCAAAATGAGGCAAATTGATGATGACAAATCATAGGATAAAAGCTGCATTGGCACCTGGTGTCTGTTTGTTACCCGGTTTGCCGACCAGACCTCGAGCACGAATCACCTCGACATCGAGACGTTCTTTCCTGTGCACCATGCCGATCTGAATATCGCCTGAATGGGGAAAAAACATCACAAATACTAATTTTATCTGTATACAGGGTCGCTGAGATCTGGAGCCTATCCCAGGAGACTTAGGGCACGAGGCAGTGTGCACCCTGGACAAGGTGCCAGTCCATCACAGGGCACACACACATACACACTATAGGCAATTTAAATATGCCAATTAGCCTAAACTGCATGACTTTGGACTTTGGGAGGAAACCGGAGTACCTGGAACATGCAAGTACATGCAAACTCCACACACAGATCGAACCCTCCACCCTCAAAATATATAAACTTTTGCACGTTGTTTTTCAAACACCAGGCTTTATAAAAGTACGCCAATAGAACTATAATATATATTGCTTTAATTACAGATTTAAAACAAGTTGTTTATGTCCACGCCAAACTTACCAAAAAAATAAGCAAGAAGTTAAATTAGCTAAGAGCCAGCTATTATGCCAGTTTGGTGTTTTTAGTCTTACCAAGAGTTTATTAGGGATGGGGAGTAAATCGATTCAGTTATTTATTGCAATTTTTTTGTGTGTATATACAGTATGTAATACAAATATCACCACACTGACTCCAAAAATTGAATCGATTAATCAAGTAATCAGATAAAATGAACTTTTGATTAATTTAAAAGCAATGTAAAATTTATAAGAGAAACAAAGATTAATTGATTTTCTTTTTAGAAAAATCAACTTTTATTTTGTTAAATGCATACAGCATTCTATGAAAAAAAAAAACATTGTCATTATTTACAATACAAGGAATAGCTTAAAGTTGACTGAGATGAATTAAGTGTATTACAGTGTCATACATTCTTATTATAAAGCCTTTTCTCAGATGCAAAAACTAAAAAAGGTATTTCAAATGACTTTAAGTATCAAAAAAACAAGGCACACATTAAAATAAATAATTATACAAAAACACAAAGAACTAAAAGTTCTCTTCTTTGGCTTACTGATAATTTTATCTCTTCCTTTCATTTTGCATCCCGCAACAGAACACTCCCTCAAATCAATACACAGCTAACTGTTTGCGTCTTCTTCCGCTTTGTGGGTGACGTACCGTAAGTGCTTTTTCTTCGTCTGTGTTTACTGGCGCCAAACAAATACTTGCGCAAAAACATAACGAATTAATTCAAAGAAGCTTCGAGGCGGAAGATTTTGCCTCGATAATTTTTTGTAATCGAATTACTTGAGGAATCGTTTCAGCCCTATTTAAATTATTTATTAATTTATATAAGTTTTTTTTTTGGCAGCATGTTGGTGTAGTGGTCAGCTCTATCCTCTTGCACCTCCTGATCCAGGGATTGATTCCCGCCTCAGTGTCTTTGTACTGTACGTGGAGTTTGCATGTCCTCCCCGTGCTCAATGGGTTTCCTCCGGGTTCTCCAGTTTCCTCCAACAGTGCAAAGACATGAAGTTTAGGCTAACTGGCGTTCCAAAATTGCCCATAGTGTGTGAATTTTGACCATTCTGAGGTCCACCACGGTTGTGCAAAGATGGGAATAAATACAGCGGTCACCATAGTTGAAATACAGAGGTTCCTAGATGAATGGGATGGGGTACTGTATGTTTGCATTTGAGGTGGTAAAATGTTAGCGCTCCTCTAAAATTATTCACTATTCACACATTGGGAGACCTGAGTGGTAGGAGCAAAATGTTTTTCAAAGTTTGTTCAGAATTTCAATGTTATATATGTTATATATATGTAATGTATATAATATATAACATTGAATAAACACACAAGCAGAAAGCCATTACTTACCCATTGGGGGCGTGGCCAGTGTCTGTCTCCCAGCGAGTTGGGCCGGGCCGAGACCATCTAAGAACTCTGTGAACTGGCTGTCTGTTGAAATTTTTACGCCGGGGAAAATCAGACTGCGGAGAAATCGGAGGGACAAACCACTGTTAGTGTAATAGTGCAGTAAGTGTAAGGAGGGAGTGTGTATACTTTAAGACAGTCCATTAATACACATTCTGTGTTAAGATATATTAATGACGTACAGTACTTTAAATAAAACTAGTTGGTTTTAAACTAAAGATGATCAATAATGATGAATATGATAAAGTGATGTAAGTACACCTTCTCCATTCATCCTGTATTCAAAATGTACAGTTTCTCCCTAACAGCTGTGTAAGGAAATGATTTTTTGCGTACTTTCCCTGTTTGGGTTTGTCGCCTTCCTCAGCTGTCTCTCTGCTTGGCTGCCGTGTCATCCTGCTCTTCATCTCGACGGCCAGACCCGTCTCTACACTCCTCTGAATGGCCAAACGCACAGGCTTCTTCTTCTTTCCATCCTCTGTGTGTGAGAGACATAAAGAAAGAGAGAGAAAGAGAGAGAGACATTGTTCAGTATTTCCTTCCAGGGTGTGGTAGTGTATCTCTGGTGGTGGGTCATGGTAGTTTCAAAACATTTTTTAAATAAATATAAAAATATTCTTAGTCTTAATTAGTGCATCCTCAACCATCAGTAAGAGAAAAGGCCAAAAAAAAAACTTGCCAGGTGTCAGCTGTCGATTGATATTTGTGTTAACACTAGCCCTACCTAGATTAAATGATGAAACATTTAAATGTTTGGAAAAGTTTGTTTAATGAAATCAAAGTAAAGTAAAAAGCAAATTAAACTAGTTTTAGCCAGCAGAGGGCACTGCTGCAGACTGTTTGTGTGAGTATATCATCCCCTGAAAGGGAACAGCCGAAAGACAAAGAAGAAGAAGAAGATCATCATCATCATCATTATTCCACAAATTCTAATCAAGAATTTAATATATATATATATTAATATAAGTACATCATCAACTAAAACAAAACAAAGAGTTAAAAATTACAAAATTGGTTTTCAAAAATTTAGACTTGTTTGTAGTGTTAATTCTTCATGCAACTTTACTTTTCAGCTCTTATGTGTAAACAACTATTTACTTCAATGAAGAAAAAAAAATTATAATATAAATTATTATATAATTATATATATATATATTTTTTTTTTCCCTTTTTGTGTGTATGTAGCCTGATCTATACTCCCACCTCCACACTTTGGAAGTGAGACACTAAAATAAGCAGGGCTTTTTAAAATAATTCTCACATGTCACGTTATATCACAGTATTTTATTATTCCTTATAATATTTCTTATTAAGTGTTTGTAGTTGTTAGCTCCTTACATATTCTCATTCCTACTTGTTGCATTTTAATTTTGCACTACTTAGTTCTACAGTACTTTGAGATACTAAGGTTTCAGTAAGCTACTAAAAGGTTTATTATTTAAGTATTTAATGCATGATTAAATACGATTTAATGTTTTAAAAAATCACATAGCTATTATTTTGAGACATTTTGCGATTGTGATTTAAACTGCGATTTGTGACCATTAAATGTACTGTTTTCTATTGAAACAATTATCAAGGCTAACAGCAAATAATTCAACAAAGGATCTCATAGAGAGGATGTTCACGAATATTTATTAAATCGAAATGATTAAAAATAAAGAAATATGTTTACACACTGTACATAAATTTCTGGATTTTTCTATATAACCTGTAATAAATTTCAGCCTTTGCAATTAAATAATTGCACAGGTCTGTATTGTGACCCAGTTTGTTTATGTGATAAATCATGCAGCACTATTAGCAGCAGGAGTTATAGATATATTGCGCATGCATTTAATAAACAGGTCGTGGTGACAGACAGTAAACACTTTCCTACCTGTGTTGTTCCCATTAAACAAGCTCAGGCAGGTGAAATACACTGCAAGAGCCTCGAATGAAGTCGAGAGACTAATATTTCTCTGTGAATGCTGCACGCTGTCCTGCCCCAGCCTGCCCATCCTGATACACCACTAACACACTTACAACACTGTTGACAACCTATCGTAGAGCTGAGAATGTCTGGGAGTATTAAGTGTGTGTGTGTGTGTGTATCAGTTCTTTTGTATACTACAGAAAGGAAAGTAGGAGGAGATCAAATTAATTAGCCAATCAGAAGCGAAGAGGAAAAATAAAAAAAAAGTACACATACACAATATGCCTTTTTTCTTTTCTTTCTTTTTTTTTTTTTACAGAAGATCTAATATCTACATGCACATTTATTCTGACAGTTCTTCACTTCAGCTCATTATTATTATTATTTTTATTTGGTCCTGGAAATATGATTTTCTAACAAGTGTAGTTATATTTCCCAAAATATAAACACACTAGTAGCCTAATTTAAACCAGCTAAATCCTGACAAGGCAGTTACTGTACTAAAAAAAGGACCAATAGACACTGTAAATGCACCACAAAGTGCAAAATAATAATAATCAAAGGATTTATTTAACTGAGACTAAGACGGTTAAACCCTTTCTTTGATCTGTTGCTGTTTGTCAACAACTTCATAAAGGATACATTTCATGGTCTTTCCTGATTTTTAATTTTTTTCTACACTGTAAAAGGCGTTTATCCAAAATATACTCAGCAAAAAAAAAAACGTCCCTTTTTTCAGGACTGTGTATTTTAACAATAATGTTGTAAAAATCCAAATAACTTTACAGATCTTCATTGTAAAGGGTTTAAACAATGTTTTCCATGCATGTTCAATTAACCATAATCAATTAATTAACATGCACCTGTGGAATGGTCGTTAAGACCTTAACAGCTTACAGAAAGTAGGCATTTAAGGTCACAGTTCTAAAAACGCAGGACACTAAAGAGACTTGTCTACCGACTGTGAAAAACACCCAAAGAAAGATGCCCAGGGTCCCTGCTCATCTGCGTGAACGTGCATTAGGCATGCTGCAGGGAGGCATGAGGACTGCTGATGTGGCTGGGGCGATAAATCGCCATGTCCGCATTGTGAGACGTCTAAGACAGCGCTACAGGGAGACAGGAAGGACAGCTGATCATCCTCGCAGTGGAAGACCACGTGTAACAACACCTGCACAGGATCGGTACATCCGAATATCACACCTGCGTAACAGGTACAGGAACACACAATGCCTCCATCAGTGCTCAGACTGTCCGCAATAGGCAGTCCATGAGGAGGAGATGCACTGCAGTATTTCAAGCAGCTGGTGGCCACACCAGATACTGACTGGTACTTTTCATTTTGAGCCTCCCTTCATTTAGGGACACATTGTGAAACATTTCTAGTTTATGTCTTATTGTGTTGACTCTTTTAGTGTTCATACAAATATTTACACATTAAGTTTACTGAAAGTAAAAACAGTTGAAAGTCAGAGGACTATACTGTATACTGTATATAAATATATATACTGTAGGAGTATACTGTATATAATAATCTCCTTTGAACAGTTGATATTAAGATGTACAGTATCTGCTACGTTTGCTCTAGAAATCCTTTATAATGGCTCTAATCTGAGGTGCTGGTTGTTAATTGGTGATTTCTGAGGCTGGTAACCTAAATCAACTTCTCCTCTGCTTGCTTTCCTGGTAAGGTCTTCATGAGTTACAACATGGCACTTAATAGATTTTGCAAATGCACTTAACACAATACTGTTCTTGCAAGAACTATTCCAGAACAGCTGACCTTGGTGTCTTGAAAACAGAAGAAAATGTTGTTGATGTTACTTAATTACATAATGTCATATGGTATTTCATAATAAAAAAAAAATCTAGTATTGTTATAGAATGTAGAAAATTACTAAACAAAAAAAAGGCATTGTGTGGTTTATATAATATCTCTAAACTAAGCACAAAAACATTTCGCTAAAAATGTCTTAATATGCCCTATGTATGGGGACTTTGGGGACATTCAAACAAAGTAGTTTTACTGGCTTTAAACCCATGACTTAATTACGTCAACACTGAGATCCTCTCAAACCAAACTGGATATGTGTTTATCTCTTACACGCTTTATAGAGCTATTTAAAGCCTGACTCATCCATATATTGTACCAGAGGACAAAACTTGTGTTTAGATAAGGGCAGGGTTAATCTGAAGGCTTTTTGTTTAGTTACTGGAAAGAGGTAGATAAAACATCATTGTATCCTTTGTATAAACTTATTTGGTCTTCCTCAGTCTGGCTGCTGTGCAACAGTGTGTGTATGTTGAGTAAAATAGAATGGACCCAACTTTTTCTCTTACACCTGGATCGATATATATAGATAGACAGATAGATAGATAGACAGATAGATAGATAGATAGATAGATAGATAGATAGATAGATAGATAGATAGATAGATAGATAGATAAATACATAGATAGATAGATAGATAGATAGATAGATAGATACAGTGTTGTGAAAAACTTTTTGCCCCCTTCCTGATTTCTTATTCTTTTGCATGTTTGTCACACTTAAATGTTTCTGCTCATCAAAAACTGTTAAATATTAGTCAAAGATAACAGAATTGAACACAAAATGCAGTTTTTAAAAGGTTTATGTTATTAAGGGAGAAAAAAAACTCCAAATCTACATGGCCCTGTGTAAAAAAGTGATTGCCCCCCTTGTTAAAAAATAACTTAGCTGTGGTTTAGCACACCTGAGTTCAATTTCTGTAGTCACCCCCAGGCCTGATTACTGCCACACCTGTTTCAATCAAGAAATCACTTAAATAGGAGCTACCTGACACAGAGAAGTAGACCAAAAGCACCTCAAAAGCTAGACATCATGCCAAAATCCAAAGAAATTCAGGAACAAATGAGAACTAAAGTAATTGAGATCTATCAGTCTGGTAAAGGTTATAAAGCCATTTCTAAAGCTTTGGGACTCCAGCGAACCACAGTGAGAGCCATTATCCACAAATGGCAAAAACATGGAACAGTGGTGAACCTTCCCAGGAGTGGCCGGCCGACTAAAATTACCCCAAGAGCGCAGAGACAACTCATCCGAGAGGCCACAAAAGACCCCAGGACAACATCTAAAGAACTGCAGGCCTCACTTGCCTCAATTAAGGTCAGTATTCACGACTCCACCATAAGAAAGAAACTGGGCAAAAACGGCCTGCATGGCAGATTTCCAAGGCGCAAACCACTTTTAAGCAAAAAGAACATTAAGGCTTGTCTCAATTTTGCTAAAAAACATCTCAATGATTGCCAAGACTTTTGGAAAAATACCTTGAGGACCGACGAAACAAAAGTTGAACTTTTTGGAAGGTGCGTGTCCCTTTACATCTGGCGTAAAAGTAACACAGCATTTCAGAAAAAGAACATCATACCAACAGTAAAATATGGTGGTGGTAGTGTGATGGTCTGGGGTTGTTTTGCTGCTTCAGGACCTGGAAGGCTTGCTGTGATAGATGGAACCATAAATTCTACTGTCTACCAAAAAATCCTGAAGGAGAATGTCCGGCTATCTGTTCGTCAACTCAAGCTGAAGTGATCTTGGGTGCTGCAGCAGGACAATGACCCAAAACACACCAGCAAATCCACCTCTGAATGGCTGAAGAAAAACAAAATGAAGACTTTGGAGTGGCCCAGTCAAAGTCCTGACCTGAATCCTATTAAGATGTTGTGGCATGACCTTAAAAAGGCGGTTCATGCTAGAAAACCCTCAAATAAAGCTAAATTACAACAATTCTGCAAAGATGAGTGGGCCAAAATTCCTCCAGAGCGCTGTAAAAGACTCGTTGCAAGTTATCGCAAACGCTTGATTGCAGTTATTGCTGCTAAGGGTGGCCCAACCAGTTATAAGGTTCAGGGGGCAATTACTTTTTCACACAGGGCCATGTAGGTTTGGATTTTTTTAGGCGGCGTCAGCTGTGGCCAAGATGGCAACAGCAGAGCTCTCACAGCTGAACTTAAAAACGCTCTTTGGGTACTCTTTGGGTAATGTCACCAAGGGTTTTCCGGTTCTTTTTATACACTCTATGAAATAAACGAGAGCGACGTCAGGTTTGCAGGTCAGGTTGGGTTACTGGCAACACCAAAATACTTTTAACCTTGTTCCACTTTTCTCTGGAATTCAATTCAATTCAATTTTACTTATATAGCACTTTTAACAATGGTCATTGTCTCAAAGCGGCTTTACAAAAATGAAAAGAAAATTTGAAAAGAAAATGTATGGAAGTGTGTATGTGTAAGAAAAATGTGTTTAGATAATAATGAGATTGTCCCTGATGAGCAAGCCAAGGGTGACGGCGACAGTGGCAAGGAAAAACTCCCTGAGATGGCAATACGAAGAAACCTTAAGAGGAACCAGACTCAACAGGGAACCCATCCTCCTCATTTGGGTGATAATGGGTAAAAAATATATAACATCCATTCCGCTGGAGCTAGTCCTTCTCTGGATGCCTCAGGATCCTTGCAGGGTTGGCCTTTGTCTACTGAAGCTGGCACAATCTCCAGATGCCTCGGGATGGGCTGTGTAGCCTCTGGATTTTGCAAATATTTGAAGAATCTTATATTCACACATGAATATCACAAAACAGTTTGCTCATTGTTCTAGCCAACATCCATGCTAAATGTATTAGGTTTGGCCAGGTTTAAGACCTTGCCCCCCTGATGCACAGCATACTGTACCAAATCCTTTTGTGAGCTGCACATTAATATTTATTTACTAGCATTAGTACTCGTTGTTGACAGGAAAAGAGTTTGTAGAAATAGTTAAAAAGTTTAAGCTAAATTAAGCTAATTTGCTTTAATGTAATCATTCTTAAAACTGTGGGAGGAAACCAGAGTACCCAGAGGAAACCCACCAAGCACAGGGAGAACATGAAAACTCATAAAGATACTGTATCATTAAAAGAGCGAGTGCTGACCGATGTTGCTCTAGGTTCTTCGCTTCTTATTACATTCTAAACTTTATTTACTTTATTTAATCCTAAACCAACAGAAACAACACACACACATGCACAAAGCTCTAGACCTACATTCTGGTTTCTTCACAAATACATGGCTGGACGTTTCAGTGTTTCACATACGACACAAACACATACACACACCACAGCCAGTGAACCCCGAGCTTACTTACCAGTACCAAAAAACAGCCCCCCAAAAAAACAGATCATTAACCCAGCACAGGTGTTATAAATTGCTATAATTATTAGAGAACCACGCTCAATGGCATCAATACGTGAGTTTCTGGGATTAGCCTCACACCATCCTGTTAGTGCCTTTTTAAATACCCCTATTTCCCCTCAGCAGGCATCAGCGGGATGTCTCAGTTTAAATGAACAAGAAGCTTTAAGCTAGATGTTTCGTAACAATTTCTCAGTAAGGCCTTTTTATTTCTCTATTTATCTCTCATTTATCTGAGCGGGACACTGACATTGAGGGAGATCTTTTTTCTTGAAAACCAGCAGAGAGCAAAAAACATGCAGGAGATCACAAAGGGAAGAAAATGAAGGTGATGTCAGATGAATATTCCTGAAAAATAATAATTTCTAAAAACCATTACCTTGTGCATGTGTTATCATTAAGAGGAAGAAGAGTGCATGCTTTCAGAACAGGTGAGTGCCCATGGTTACTGTCCCTCCTGTAGGGTCAGTGTTGCCGTTTCGTGGTTTATAGTTTGGTTCTGTCCTTTTTTTTGTCACTATAATTAGTTTCTTTGTCTTGTTAAATTGTATCGTCCATTCTCTTTAAAATTGATTATTTAAAACAACTCAAGCAATAATACCTCTAATTTACCTTTAAGACCTCTCAGAACATTAGAACTTCCACTCAAATCATTTCAGAACATTAGAACTTCCACTCAAAACCTCTCAGATCATTAGAACTACCGTTCAATCCTCTAAGAACATTAGAATTTCCATTCAAAACCTCTCGAACTTTAGAAGTAACACTCAAACCTCTCAGAACTACCACTATAAACCTCTCAGAACTTCGGAACTCAAACTCAAACCTCTAAGAACATTAGAACTACCATTCAAAACCACTCAGAACATCAAATCTAACACTCAAACCTCAAAAAAACTAGTGTACCATTTAAAACCTCTCTGAACTTCAGAACCATCACTCAAAATTCTCAGAACTACTGTACCACTCAAACCTCTCAGAATTACCACTCTAAACCACTCAGAACATCCGTACTACCACTCAAACCTCTCAGAAGATTAGAACTACTGTACCATTCAAAACCTCTCTGAACTTCAGAAACTTCGCTCTAAACCTCTCAGAACATCTAAAATACCACTCTCAAATACCCTCTAAGAACAATAGAACTGCAATTCAAAATCTTTTAGGTCTTTGGAACTACCACTCAAACCTCTCAGAACTTCAGAATTATCACTTTAAACCATAGGTCGGCAATTAGCGGCCCCCGGGCCACATGTGGCCCGCAAGCAAAAACATCTGGCCCGTAAGATAGTTTAAACTAGAGAATGAAAATAAATAAATGATTTTTTTTTTTTTATCGGACTGACAGTCTCAAAAAAGCTCTTTGTTTGGAAACCTAATTTTTCAGAACAGAAATATTTCAATCGATCTAAATTCTTATTTGTTATATCTGGATACGAGGGTGAATAAGCGCATCAGCGAGGTGCAGAGCGAACGCTCAACATGCAAAAACACATGACGTCTTGTTGTGCTTTGCGAGCACCCAGGGGTCCGTTCTTCGTCTGTCTCTAACTCAGTTAGCTGGATTTGATTGTTGTGAATTTGTCCTGATCTTGGATTGTTTCGTTCTTCGATGCGCTTCTCGCATTTGCTGTCATAGCAACATATCCGTAAGCTTGAACCTGCTCGGAAGCAGGTTTATTTCATGTAAACAGGATTTAGCCTGCGCTCCTGGTGGGTTATGATTGGTTAAAATGGCGAGGTCACATCTGATTGGTTAAAGAGCACGACTGACATGGACTGACTCACGTGGGAAAAGAAAAGGATCTTGCATATATCCTTGCATCTTGCACATTTATTTTTCAGGGGTTTGTCATGAATATGCAAATAAATAATTATATATAATAAAAATAAATATTTTATAATGATAAATTATATAAACGAAACTAATTTTATAACAAACAATATAAAAGTATACATGTATTTCAAAAATATTAATATTTCTATTTTTTCATATACAACATATTTTTTTTCATATTGCTTATTTTATTTTATTGTCTCATGTAATTTGTAAAGCATTAACCTCTAAATTTATGTTCTAATATAATATTTAATATTATGTGGGGGGGCAATCCATGGCAGGGGGGCATTTCTGCGCATAACACGTGTTACAAAAAAAAATAGAGCCGCTCTTTTTCCATTTCGTCAACCAATCGCAGGGCTTGTGATCAGTGAGTAGACAACTCAATCCAGCCATACTAATCATCAACAACAGGTGTGCTCGAAGAACCAACCTAGCCGGATCGTAATTAGCACAATGATCTCATCTTAGATGTGTCAGTTTATCTCGGATCTCGGTTCTGTCATTTTACGAGCGCCTACCATTCATCCTCCCCTATTAATTCAATAAATTAGCCAATGTTTTGGTTGTGGCCCGCCATGTAATGGCTTGGAAAAAATCTGGCCCGAGGCCAAACTTAATTGCCGACCCCTGCTTTAAAACTTGCATACCACATAAAACAACTCAAACCTTTCTAGCTACCACTTAAAACCGCTTAAAACCTTGGAACTTCCAAATCAAAACATCTTAGAATGTCAGACTTATGACTCAAGACTTCTCAGAACATAAGAACTTCAACCCGTGACCTCTCTGAACTTCAGAACTTTCACTTCAAACCTCTCCGAACAAAAAGCAAAAAGAGGAAAAAAATGTTTGACTTTACCTTCTGGACCCAGCTGCGACGTGCTCTGGCTCTTCTTCCCCAGACCCACCATAGCGGCCATTTTTGCCCCAAAACTCGAGCGCCTCTTTTTGTCATCCTCATCATCGTCAGTCCTGCCAAGGGAGCACATTTCTCCTCCTACGCTGGAGCTCTTGGTAATGTTGGAGCCGGGAGTCGCTGTCTGAGCCCTGTTTTTCATTTTGGATGTAAACCCACTGTCAGCAACGCAGGAGTACGAACAATGGGGGAGGAATAAAAGGATAAAGAATAGAGGGAGGACAGGACAGAGAGAGAGAAAGAAAAAGGAAAGGACAGGGTTCAGCTACAGGATCAGGACAAGGTCAGAGGTGAAGGGTCAGTGCTGAAGAGGAGAGGCGTGCTTAGAATCATTTTATTTCATCAGATATCACACAGCATAGCTTGGCTAACTCTTGTTTTATGATCTTAAATACAATTGATTTTTTTTCAGAATAATTTTCTTGTCTGATGAAATTAAAATCATTCTTAGTAGCAAATTCAGGCAAGCTACAAAATGTAATCAATAGTTATTCATCATTTATTATTTTTAAGAAAAACCTTTACAAAATAAATCAACAACAAAAAAGCAAAAAAAAAAACGTATTTATGCAAAGATGTAGGAGATAGGGAGGAGAAGGAAAGCTAATTGAAAGCTAATAAAAGTTTCATATTCAGAGAACTAGCCGAAGGAATTTTAGAAAATATTAAATTCTAGCTAGAGCAAGTATAATCAGAGGTTACACGGTGCTTTCCATTCCAAATACACTGACTGCACTACACTGACCTTCCTCTAGTGGTAGATATGAGTGAGTAAGAAATGTGTATATGTTCTCTCTAGTGCTTATCTGGTATGGGGTGGCCTATCTTTGGACTGTGGGAAGAAACCGGAGTACTCAAACTCTCAAATCTGAGGCATGACTCGAACCCTCAGCCCTGGAGGTGCGAATCAACAGTCCTAACCACTACACCACCATGCCACTTTATATAACAAAACTGCACTACATTAATAAAAGTCAGCTGTTTGCCAAGAAAAAAGAAAAAAAAAAACATTTTATTTAGATTTGATCTTATAGAACATGAGTTTTAAAAAAGAAAAAACTCAACATAAGCACAGGGGGAACATACTATCCACACTCTACGTCCTCACTACGCCTGTTTGTGCTCTAATATATGTCTACATGCTTTTATTTATTAAGAATAACCAAGTATGATTTTTATTTGGTTGTCAAAACGTTGTAGCTACATTGAATTGGCAGCATTACTGATACAAGGCACACTGTTAGTATCAAGTTGTTTTTAAAAAGTCAGAATTACAGCACGTTGATCAAATGACTACATAATGTCGGGATAATGTTGAACGTTGAACTAAATGTTGCTCTAAAGACCACAACATTGTACATGGGTTTGCACTTCGGGGTAACATTTTTAAGAAAATGTATAGACATATGCACATGAGTACTTTGTGCACAAGTGGAATGAGATACACATGCTGTGTGTGGGAAGCTGTTACCTGATGCAACACATCCCAAACAGGTCCACTTACGCAGCGTCACCTGATCAGGATGTCTAAACTAGTGAATAGATAGTTGTCTGACTACTACAATGTACTACACTGGTGGACAATATTGTAATCTATTTGCGTAAATAGTACATTGCCGCACATAATGCAGCCTTCTGTTAGAACCGAAAGCTTTTGTATAAGCTGAACCTGACTCAGAAAATCAACATTACCCCAAGATTATAAAGGCCCTAAAACTTTTAGCACTTTCAGATAAATGACTAGACGCACACGATTCTAACCTGTCAGGCTCCTCCTCCTCCGCTACTCCATTTTCCTGTTCTGCTTCCCCTTCTTTCTTTCCTCCCTCTACAGTTCCCTCTCCCTCCATCAGACACTCCTCCCCCTGAGACTGACTCTGCAGGACAGCCTCACCACGACTATACACACACACACAACACACACACAAACACATACATGCACAGTGATGCAGGAAAACACACACAAATATACACACACACACACACATATATATATATATATATATATATATATATATATATATATATATATATATATATACAGAACACAAATACATATATAATTTATACATTGTGACGTACACAGAAACATACAGTCACAGACCAAATGGAAGCATGCAAGACAGAATATATGGAAAACTGTGAGCATGCAGAATAAACCATAATAGGGATTTTTATTAATAACAGATAAAGATGAAAGATCAGGGATGAAAGGTAAAAAAAATAAAATAAAATTCACTCCACCTAATTTTGCGAGCGGCCCGCGCTCTCTCAGACTGGACAGACATGTAGCTTGCGCTGCTAAGCCGTGACGCGCTGGACATGGCGGATACGTCGCTAACGTCGCTGTCGGAGGACTTCATAGACAGGCTGTCCATTCTCCGCTGTACAGGACACCAGAAACAGTAAAAAATTCAACATGTAAGGAATAAAATGGTTTGAGGCATGCAGTTACAATTAAATAATCATTGCTAAGGACAGAGTGACTGATTTCCATCACACCATCCACTTGTTAATTTATTTCCCATGACTGCATGTGCACTAGTGTAGCAATTGTCTTAAAACCAGAAAAATAAAATAAACGAAAAATCTCACATCATGCTTGAAAACCTGAAAACTGACTGATACTGACACTGGAGACTCCTTCCTACATATCATTACCTGAATCCTGTACATTCCACCTTAAATCATACTGTAGCAATGATTACATGTTTTACAATACCATAATATGTCATGACACTGTCATCATGCTGTACACTATGCATTCTTTTCTATTCCTGTTCAGAAATATTGTTTGGAAAACAGACTTACGTTTCTTTTGCATGCAGTTAGGCAAATAAGAAAAGAAACCACAATTATTGTGAAGCGTACAGTACATACCCTGGATGGATCCTTTAGGGAACCTGGAGGGGGAGACATTAAAATGTTTATCATGTGTGACTTTCTAGACTATACAGTAACTACAGAATAGAACTATTAGGATTTTTGCTTCGGATCTGTGGGTTCTCCTACTAACACGACAGATTTAAAGCTCATGGATAGGCGACACAGGGATAGATGATGTAGACCGCGGTCGAGCAGAACCAGGTCTGAGGTCAGAGCTGCACCAGAAGCGCGACAGTCTCAGGTTCCAGCTCCTGCGCTACAGTATATAGTGTAGAGTTGACCTTCGCATTATGCCTGCTATTATTTCAACCAAGCATTTAATAACACATTTGAAGAAGTATTACATTTCCTCAACAAACCAGACAGATATTTGTGGCCATGTCTGTGTGTTTGCGTGCGAACCGTACCCGAGTACACATGAACCACGCTCGAGACGGCCTTTTTAACCGGACCTGTTTGGGATGTGTTGCATTCCGATCTGGGCACTACAAGTCCCTACTGTTAAAGTTTCCTTGTACACAGCCAATTTTTACACAATTTGTTTTTTTAATACAGATGTACTGTATACAGTATACAAGTCATCATATAAATGTACGCAAATGTAACACAGAACTAAAACAGGCTAAGGTAAATAGATAGACAGGCAGAAAAGCAGACATACACACAGAAAACCAGACAGACAGACAGTCAGACAGACAGAACAGAAGACAAAAAAAACAGACACGCAGATAAACAAACAGAAAGGAAGACAGACAGAAAAGCAAACAAAGACACATAAAAAGGAATGCAGACAGACAGAAAGACCAACAGACAGAAAGATAGACAGAGATAAAGGCTGATAGAAAACCAGACAGGCAAAAAGCCAGACAGAAACAGAGAAGGCAGACAGACAAACAGACACATAGAACAGACAGACAAACAGACAGAAAGATAGACAGACTGACAGACAAGCTGAAAGGCAGACAGACAAACAGATCTGAATGATACGGAGAAAAACACGAGTACACACTTTCATCCAAAGTCACACTTTTATCCAGATGTTTTGCGACACCAACACGTAAGTTCTTCTAACAACCGCTGTTCTGGTAAATTTCCTAAAGCAAGCGAGCCGTAGTCAACCGTCAACCAAAAGAGCTTCAGAGTCGTGAACCCGGGTCATTTACCTGCATCTCCGTTCTCTGTGACTGTGTCGACTGACCCCAGCGTGAGGCCGATGGAGTGGATGAGATGCAAAATGGAGGCAAAATGATCACATATTTAAAACACACACACACACACACACACACACACACACACACACAGCCACAAACAGGTCATGCATGTGTTAATCACAGTAAGGCATGTGCTGGTATTTCATCGTGCTAATCATCATCTATCTTACTCAGCAGCTGTGATCTTACAGGAGAGAATAAACTGCAGATTACACGTCTAAAAGTCACCACTTTACAGCGGGAAAATAAGCTAAATAAGCTAAATTAGACACTACTGTCTTTGTGTTCCGAGATATTCTTCCACAAAAATCCTGCATGTGCTTGCTAAATAACACTAACACTATCATTAATGCTAATGCTAGGATACATGTGAGCCACATGTCCATGAACAAGCAGATAATAAGAGCTAATGATCCAGAAGTCAATACAGCATGATGTAGTGTGTAAACAATCCTCAGCACATGTCTTACTGTGACTGTGACAGAGAAAAATGCAAAATATAAGCATAACACACACACACACACACACACACACACACACACACACACAAACCTCAACCATAAGCACTACATTCTAGCTATCATTCTAGCTTTCTAAATCTAATAACCAATAAAACACACTGCTGGTGTTCACTAACGCTGCTCAGCAGAGAGTTTGTGTTTCTGCATGGTCTACTACTGTGTGTGTGTGTGTGTACTTGAACAGGAAGTGAGTGAGAGCCAGACAGAGAAATCGACAGGGAGATAAAAGATAAGGCAGAGAGACAGAGTGAGAGAGCAGATAAGCAGGGAGATAGAGAGGGAGAAAGAATGTAAAGAAGCAGTAGACAGAGATGGATGGATGGATGGATGGATGGAAGGAAGGAAGGAAGAAAAAAAGTTTAACATGAAAGGAGAACAGAGAAAGAAAGAAAAAGAAAGAAAAAAAATAAAGCACAAAGAAAATATAAAGAAAGTTTAACATAAAAGGAGAACAGAGAATGAAAGAAAGACATTTTTAATATATATATATATATATATATATATATATATATTTTTTTTTTTTTTTTTTTTTTTAAAGAATTAAAGTACTTTTAAAAGAAAGAATAAAAAAAGTAAGAAAAAAGAGAAAGATTTTTAAAAAGAAATAAAGTGTAGAGAAACAAAGAAAGTATAAAAAGAAAGAAAAAGAAAGAAGTAAAGAAAGGCATTTTTAAAAGACAAATTAAAAAATTAAACAAAAGAAAGAAAAGACACTTTAAAAAGAGTTAAAGAATTTAAAGAAAGAATTAAAGAAATAAGCAAGAAAAAAAATCAGAAAAAATAAAGAGATAGAGAGAGAGAGAGAGAGAGAGAGAGAGAACTATAAAAATATAACAAATCCGTCACAGTTATTTCTGTGTGTGTGTGTGTGTGTGTGTGTGTGTGTGTGTGCGTGCGTGATTAGATTTGATTAGATCTGCGAGTATGTCCCACAGAGCTGGCGGTCTCAGTAAAAAGCAGAAACACAGCACTACACACACTAAAGCCGGCTAATAATGACCCTTATTATTCACGCTATAGGGCCTAATGCACTTCATACCAGTTACTTTCTTCTGCTGGTCCTCCCATGTCACCTCTAAGGTCACGGCACAGAAACATGGAAGAAACACACGACTTTAGTGCTGATGGAGTGCTCCAAGGAACTAACACTGTGGCGTTATCGCTGATGAAGGCGTTTTCATTTTTTATTTATTTGTTTATTTATTCATTTATTGGACACACAGTATAATAAGGTCAGGATTTTGAGAGAGACAGCAGTTAAGATGCTGCACTACGGATTGAAGGTCATGAGTTCAAACCCCAGCTCTATCACTGTTGAGCTCCGTTCAGTTCTACAAATTACATAACCGTACTGTAAGTCTCTGCTATATTCCAGAAATAATACAGCAAAGTTACAGCATGAGCAGTTAAAGCTGTTATATGATCTTCTACAGTTCTGTACATGGATTTTTGCTAGTCTATATCGCACACACACACACACACACACACACACACACACACACACACACACACACAGTGTGCACTTGCCTTTCCGCCCGTTGACAGGTGGGGGAGCCACAGTCTTTTCCTCAATTTCTTAACATGACAAGAACACACATTACACACACACACACACACACACACACATCAGTTTTTAAAGAAATAAACGGAATAGCAAAGACACCACAGCAAACACACAACACAGAAAACACACACTTATGCATACACACACCTCTTCAACCAAATATATAAAAAACAATAAAAGTGTAAGATTACACACACACACACACACACACACACACACACACATACAGTACAGACTGATATACACACTTGTGTAAGCTCCTACAGAACTAAACAGTATGTCACTAAGACATCACAGCACACCTGCATGAGCTCCAACAATCCGTTCCATCACGTTTTATCTCGTGTCCTGTTTAAAGTTTCGATTTTCAACTGTCTTCTAAAAACAGCTGGAATAAACGAGTGGAACAAGCAGATTGAAACCACACACACATGCACTAGTAACACACCTGACACAGGGGGAGGCGGATCTGATTCAGATGAAAGTGAAATGACAGGTTCAACTGACAATGAAGGGGCGGGGTCTGGTTCAGAGGCGGAGTCTGGTGCAGTGTGAGGTGCTGGGGCTGGAAGCTCCGCCCCCATGAGTGCTTTGGTGATGAGAATGATGGAAGAATATTGAAAAACAATAACAAATTAATAAAACTAGTAAGAAAACTAAAATAACAAAATGATGGCAGATTTACTCACAAGATGAAAATGCATTAATTTACAAAATCCCTTTTTTTTATTTGGGGAGTCTCTGGGTGTTTGTTCATTTGTTTGCTTTTTTGTTAGTAAAGTCTAGTTGATGTAATAAAAGTCTAAAAAAACTATAGTAAAATGTAAAAATGTTGTTTGTTTGTAAAGACTAATTTATAAAAAATACTTATGTTAACTTGTTCAAATTTGTGAGAACTTTTCTGCTTGTTTTTGTTGTTGTTGTTGTTTTCTTGTTTTTTTCCAAAGTCCACTTGATATACTAAAGTTTCTAGTGACATACATTTCTTGTTGTTTGTTTGTTTGTTTTACTATTTATGAATACCTTCTGTAAATTCCCAGTTAAATCTAGTTTGCAATTTTTTTCATTAACATTTTTTGTAACCCCCCCCATAAAAAAAACTTGTACTGTACTTGTTTATAATAAATTAGTCACTGTTAAAGCATTAAATAGTTCATATGTAATAATTACGGATTTACAAATTAATGACTATTGTGACTTTTTTAGGCTCAAAAATCATACAAATGTATGTTGTGTTTTTTTGTAGTTTTATAGTTTAATAAGAAAAAATTATTTGTAATACAATATCACAGTTCTATAATCTACCCTGTCACATCTAATTAAACACACACTAGGCTGGAGTGTTTCCACCTGCACTACAGGATGATTACGATACTGTGCAGTAAATCTAAAGAAGTTTTTTTTTTTTTTTTAAATAATTACAATTATAATAAAAATATATTTTTTGTGAAATTACAGGACAAAGGTCGTTACCAGCTGTGGTGTGTGTGAAGGATGAAGGCACTTCACACATTAATGAGAGCACAGGATGAGGATGAAGGATGAAAAAAACAGAAAGGAAAAGAGATGGTACAGTGAGATCGGTGAAGGTGACAGGACTGAGAAAAACTATTTAAATGAATAGAAGTCATTGTCTATGCATTGGACTAGCGTGTGCTTTAGGGGGCGCTTTCTATTAGCCTATACACAAGCTTGACATACTAAGCATTATTGATTACATGCCCTATGGCCCTAAACTACACCAATGTTCAAAAATCATTAACAAACACAATAAACCAGCTGTCTACTGCAATAATTTCTGTAAAGAATTACCAGGCGTTGTTTGTGTTATTGGGGGTGAAACAGGGGGCGGAGTCACAGATACTGCTTCGCACCAACCGCAAAAAAAAAAAAAAAACAGATCAGAAAATGGGAATGTCAAAATCCGCAAAACTGCGAGCAAAACGCACACATGCAAACACATGCATGCACACACTCACTTACAATTTTTTACAGATAGAATAAAAAATAATAATAATAATCCACCACCTTTGTGATGTCACTTTCATTTCCTCTTTCTTCATTTGTTTTTTAGTCCTTATCACTGTCTGAAATTTTATTAATCATTCCCTTCTATCTTGTTTCTTTCTTTAGTTCTCCAACCTTTTCACTTTTTTTAATCATCCTTTTATCCTTCTTTCTTTGTTTCTTTCTTTTCTCTTTCCTTTTTTGTACCTTCATCCATTCTTTTTTCCCCTTATTCCTTTTTCCTTACTTTCTTCCTTTTTCTTTCCTTTTCTCTTTTCTTTCTTTTTGAACAAAAAACAAAAAAACAACATCCAGCACATAAAATCCCATCCTCCAGTAAGACAAGGGGGGAGTGACAGGGTAAGACGTACATCTTAAAATAGACTTTAAAGAAGCAAAAAGAAAGGAGTTCCACTAAAACAACAACAACAACAACAACAGCTCACACACACAGTATTGGGACGCAGCTCTAGAGGTATATAAAATCTGCAGGAGAGGACAGTGACACGCAGACGTACTGTACACACTACACACCTTCGCCAGGCTCTGCCACGCCCTCTCCACCATCTGGGAAAAGACGGGGTGAAAAACAAAAACACTGACTGCAGTAACACATCAGCTGTGTAACTCCGGATAAACAAACCATCATTACTGCGCTTGTGGGTTTTTGTACATGTGACTAATCAAATTCAAATTTCATTGATCATATACACGACCATACACAGTATGATCACGGCTTAGTGAAATCACGGCTCAGATTCACCAGACTGTCATGAGACAAGGTTCACTAATGTAGACAGAAACGTGCGCAAGATTATCTGTATTTTACTTACTTCTGTCGACGGAGCCCTTCAGAGGGACCTGCGGTAACTGACGGCCTCGCCGAGCAGACGCCGGTGTGCTCGAGGGACTCGTTTGGACCGACCCAGACCGGGGATTTGCCCTGAAGCACAAACAAGAGTTTTTATAACGTTATCGAGAAGTGTTACAGAAGAGACGAGATCAGAGTTCACGCAAATCTCAGCACAGCAGCGACGAGGCGGAGAAGAAAACTATATATAAATAAATGTAATAAGAAATCAGAGTAAAGAAGAAAAAAAGAGAGAAAATTAAGACATTTTTCAGCTCATATAGAAAAACGTGTTTACACTTTATTACAAATAGAACTTTTATATCATTACTGTTTTATAATTTTGGCACAGATTTATTTATTAAATATTATTTATTCTTTAGTAAAGATTTTGTTCATAGATTAACTTAAATTAGCACACTCGGAAAAAAATAAATAAAAAAACTTAGCAAGTTCACACACCTTAAATAGAGGCAAAGTCGTCTAATATTTCTTATTATTAGTTCAAATACAATTACTATTTTTATTATTAGCAGTAGTAGCAGTAGTATTAGTAAAACTAAAAAATTTAAAAAAATTAGGAATATCTCACTTAAAATTAACCGAACCTTTTACATATCGATCAATTACAGTAATAATAATTACTTCGAAAATAATAAGAAGAAATATTTGAGAGCTTTCTCTACATTTAAGATGTTTAACCTGCTAAGTCCTCACTTACTGCAGTGCAGATGAAGTTGAATAAGGGAAAGGTTAATTGGGAAAAGGGTTAGTTATTTGGCAAAATCATACCGTTTAATATTAAAACAACTTGTAATAAAATAAAATAAACATTAACATTGAGATAAATAGCACAATCGACTTCACAGTTCTAGACTCCGCATATTTGACCATACCGGTGCATGCAGGTTCAGCGGTAAATATGTCGCAGTCCAGTGCATTTTAGCTTTAGACCATAGGTTACGAGCTAAAAAATGCACGTTAAAGAAACAATAAATGATCTTCATAGCACCTTCTGAGCATCAGCTTGCATTTCATGTTAATTAAATAATCTTAAATTAATCAAACTAATTTATAATAATAATAATAGCAATAATGCATGGCTCTAATAAGATACATGGAGGTTTAAAACACCTCAGAAGGAGTTATGATGTCGGAAAAACAGGAGCAATATCAATAAAAAAAAAGCACCACAGCTCAGGAAATGGCTGCAAGGAGGAAAGTAAGAAGCCGTGGACATCCTTTAGCAAGGTTAGCGCAGCCGATGGGCCGTACAAACGAAAACAGGATGCTGTTCAACAACAAATGAGAATGTTAGTCCGTTCAAATTAACTTAACATAGGAGGGAAAAAAAGCAAAAGACAGGATGCCAGGGTCACACCATTATATCCCGTAAGAATATAAGTAGTGTGTCTTAAAAAACAAACAGAACAACAACAACCAAAAAAAAAACTACGTTAGTTCCAAAAAACAACCACCGTCACATCTCTACTCTACAGATCAACACAAAGCAAAGACGGCACTGGGAACAAGTAAAAACGGGGGCATGGGCGGGGCTTGGATTAGATTGGTTAGTCGCCGTGATTGGTCAGGATCACCTCGTTAAGGCAGGAGAGGGAGGGGCGGATCTCCTGGAGGGTAAAGACGGCATGGACCTCATGTAGGACGGTTCAGGACGCTCGGACGAGCGCGAGCGAGTGTAGAACTGTCTCTCCATCATCGGGCGCTGGTCAGCCGACCTCGACCTGTAATGTCTGTCCACCGTGGCATGCGCGTACCTGCGGAAACGTTAATCAAACAGCGCTGCTTATGGCACGAAAAAAACCCAGAGGGAAATTCTGGAACTTTTCGCAACCCATGCTCCTGTGAAAATAACATCTGCAGGAAGTACATGCTGCGAAAGCTGCTTCTCTGTGATGAGAAAAAAAATTTACAGGCAAACACAGAAAAACAGAAATGAAGGAAAAGGAGTTAGCAAACCAAACGCAGAGCACCTCTACGATGGGGTGGGGGGCTTTTAACCATTTAAAGAAAATAACAAGTTACTTTTGGGGCTACTAAAGGGCTTGTTCTACTGTACTGCAATGCTAGTCCTAATGTACCTCACCACAGTATTACCTCAAATCCTCCTCAAATGGTTCGTGGCTAACTGGGAACTCTGGTATATGATCCTCTCTGGAGCAAAATATAAAAACACTCCTGTTAATGAACCTTAACTCATGTCCTCATATTCCTGCTAATCTTTACTGATTCCATTAAAGAGGTCACAGACACGGTAAGTGGAAACACATCTGGTGAAATGCTAGAAGATACGGTAGCTGATACCTTTCTGCATCTGTGGAAGGCTCGATTTCGATCTTGGGGCAGTTCCTGATGTAAAGACCAAGCTGGGTGTTAACATCTCAGAAAATGGTGGAAAGATGGATTAAAAGTGTGGAAGTGTAACAAAAAGGTACAGTACACAGGTAAAGCAGAGGTGTCAAACATTCGGCCCTGTTCGGGTTCTAACCTGGAACTTAGATACCATGTGCTGAATTATAGTTACCATATGGGTCATTAAGATTCTCCCTCACCAAAAACAAAGCAAGAAAAAAACTCCCCAAATTCTGAAATTGAAGTTTATGAAAAAAAAATACACTTTTGGCAACTAGAGGGCGGTATAAACGCAGATAACCATGACAGTTTCCAAATAATAATAATAATAATAATTTTAAACTTGAAAAAATTATAATACATGAAAATTTTAATATTATGACATTTTTAGGAAATAATTTTATGAAATAAATAAAATCAATATTAATTATATAAATACTGTATATTTACATTTAGGCATTTGGTAGATGCTCTTATCCAGAGTGACTTTGTAGTTTCCATCATTAGATAGATCCCACTGGGTTTAGCCCAAGTACTAAAGAAACACATCTGGCACAGGTTTTACACCAGATGCCTTTTCTATCACAGGCCTCGCATTTCCTAACCAGGCTTGGGACCAGCACTTCACACATGGGTGGTGGGTATGGTGTGAAGGGTTAAGGGTCTTGCCTGATGACCCAACAATGGCGACCTGGTGGTGCTGGGGATCGAACCCCTGACCCTCCACTCTGCAAGCCAGATCATCAACCACCTGAGCCAACAAATAGGTTAATCTCCCGTTTTATTTTAATCATAAAATAGAAAATGCAAGATCAATTAGACTATATTTAAACATATATTTACTTATTGGGTTGGCTGTTTTGCAGTAATTGTTTCAATATAACTTAATTTATTTTTATGATGTAAATCCAAATTAAGTATTAGGCGGCACTCTATTAAATACTAAAAAATTAGATTTTTTTTAAATATACAAAATACAACTGGGTCCAAACGCCTGTAATGACAAGGCGAGGTTTACAATTTTTAAATATTAATAACTATGCGTTAAATATATGTTAAATATGTTCCCGCCTCACTGTTTAAATGTCAGATATAAACTGTTAAGGTACAAAATACAGAAGTTTCCTCATGTCTAATCTCTTTTACTGTGTGCAGTCAGACAACACTCTAATCTAAACTAACACAGTGGGTATGATTTAAAATTAAATGCAAACACAAGCTTGAGGAGTCCATACCAACCTGTCATTAGGTTTGTAAAAAAGTAAACTTTTTACTGTAAAAACATTAATGTTCATGCAAATATTTTTCATTCATTCATTTTCTATACCACTTATCCTAAACAGAGTTGTGGGGTACACTCTGGGTGGGGTGACAATCCATCACAGGGCACACACACAACACACATACCTGGCAATTTGGGAACGACAATTAATCTAATCTGCATGTTTTTAGATTGTGGAAGGAAACCGGAGTACACGGAGGAAACCCACCAAGCATAAGAAGAACATGCAAACTTTACGCACTAGGTGCCGCCTGTAAACATTTTAAAATATTCTATTTTCACTAATATAATTTTCATTAATATAATTTGTAAGAAATTTATTTTATCTGAAAAAAAAAGCAAATTGAAGTACTTTTGAACTCGTGTGCATGTGTATAAACCCAGAATCCATTAACCATTAAGGGTTGAAGTGTGTGGAGGTGATATGAGTATTTTTTATTTGTGTACTATCAAAATATATTCAATTTAATTCAGAGGTATTTGTATAGTGCTTTTAACAAAAGGTATTGTGACAAAGCAGCTTTATAAAAATTTTAATTCCGGGTATGAATAAAAAAAAAAATAAATAAAATTATAGATTTATACATGTATAGCTTTATCAGTGTGTCCCTGATGAGTGAGTTCGGGGCAACAGGTCTCAAAAGGAAATGCATTCTCATTCGATAATGCAAATTTTTAAAAAATCCCTTTCATACTGTATTCTTAGATCTTTTAGATAAAAGACACGACATATTTTAAAAATGAGTTTGACACCTCTGGCGTAAAGTGACAGAACTGATGGTTTAGGAGGAGGCAATAAAAAAGATTGGCGGTGCAGATTACAGTACATTTCTCTGCACTCTTACCTGTAATCATCAGAGGAGCCATTCATGTCGTGATTGGGCCATGGTGAGGGAATATGATTGGGACCGTTGTAATGTCTTTACGTGGAGAAGGAAGAGAGCAGAATGAGATGAAAGTTGGAAATGAAGATGTCGATGACTAGACTACAGATTATTCATGTTTCCCCTCATCATACACATGTTTAATAACCAAATACAGTACATAATCTATTATTCTTATTGTGGACATAATTTTGAAAAAGAAGCTGATGAGCTACCTATTAATGGGGAAGTGCCATAAATGGTAGAAAGAAAAAAAGCAACACTACATTTTTCTTTAGGGAGTTCTACTCTTTTACCTCTCAGGAGGTTCATACGAGTCGCTGTAGACTGAGAGCCGCCTATCCCTCCTCATCCTCCTGACCATAAAACAACACACACAGTGAGACAAACCTACAACTACAACTATGACTGCTGCTACTACTACTGTAGACCAAAGTGACACCGTATAACTGCATGTTAATGAGCTTTAACCTTTTTAAGGCAAGTTTTCCATTAACCATCAGTACACGACAAATACACTGGACACACAGCTGAACCATAACACTGGATGAGCGTTGTAATATATTTGTAAAGATGTTGAGAGTCCGTCTGTTTTTGAAGGTTAGAATGACATGTTTTGAGGTTGCGAACACAACCTCAAAACAACAAAATTGTAACCCTCATTTGTGACGACTAGCATCCATTCACACAACATCCGAGCACTGGTCCCTTTAGTTGAGGAACCGGTCCCTTTAGTTTAAGGGTTTAAAATTCCTATCAGAGATTTGCACAGACCCAACAGCTTCCCACACACAGTGTGTGTATCTCATGTCACGCATGACTGTTGTAACGTTACCTCTTTTCGTTCAGAAATTTTACAGTGAGCTAAGTCTTGGCTCACAAATGACTCTCCTGTAATGTGGTGTTTGCACAGCGTCCAAACTGGGCATAGAACAGATCTTAAAGAGTTAAGTGGGATTCTATTTTTTACCCTCTTGGCTGCTTTCAAATTTTATATTTTGGAAAATTGCTGTTGTTGTAACTGCGCTAGTTGTTATACAGTATATGGTCATTTAGTATAATCAACAGCATGCCCCCTGGTGGTCCAGTAATAAGCACACAGTGATCACGCCGCAGTGACCAGGGTTCGAGTCCTGTTCAGGTCATCTGGTTTAATACTGTTTTGAAGTTGTTTTTGCATCATTGTGTTAGAGGCATTCGTTCAATGTTATGCTTCGTCATGTAGTCAACATTGTTCTGACACCATTTCTGACAACAAATCATAACAATTTTCAGAAACTACCCAATGCCAAATTGTCACCACAATGCTTGGACAACAACTATTCCTGTTGGCCGTTAGCAGGAAATCTCAGCAAATACAAAGTTTTATTTCTCAAAGTGAAAGCAACACAAAACCCGGAGTAATTTAAAACCAACACTGTGAGGCTGAAGGCACTAAGGGTGGCACTAAACAGATCGTCTAATCTAACCAACTCTGGTGCAGGAGTCAGCAGTCAGGAGGATTAAGTGCAGGTTTGAGACAGGGACAACAACCACAAAACAACAACAGTTACAACTCAATTAGTGTTACTGAGTGAAGAAATAAAGCCATGGTCAATTGTATATGTTTAAAAGATCAGTCAGAGAGTGTTGATCAGTGTTATTAACTGATATTGTTTTGACTGTGATGATCTTTGATGACACAAATTTGCTGTTGCTGGAGTTGAGGCTTTTGGTTTATCCAACAGTGCTGTTTGAATTTGAGGTTTTGATTAATTGTCTGTAACAGCAGCTCTGACAGTAGTGCAGGTTTATGTGAATGCATGTGCGTTTTAATACAGTATGTTATTGTTTCTATCGTAACAGCTTTTACTATGTAAGTTTACATACATATATGTATACTGTATGTATATGTATGGAAGGAGTCTCCAGTGTCAGAGGTTAGTAACAGGAGGAAATTAAGACAAGCTGTGATTTTTGAAATACAGTATGTAACTACAAAATGCTGCTGTAATGAGTGTTTAAAGCTGCTGTTTTGTTAATTATTTATTAGACATAGGCAGGGGAAATCAATTCAGTTTCATTTACATAAACCTGCGCTACTGTCAGAGCTGCTGTTACTCTTTTGTGGCTGAATGCGTACTGTATGTTTTAATATCTAATTTCCAGAGTCATGTAAATCCAGCATTTTTCTAAATTTTTATTTTATATATGTTTGCATTTGAGGAGGTAAAATGTTGCTGTTTCTCAAAAACCCTCCAGATGGTGCAATCTAATATACTCTTGCATTAGCAGGCATCAGTGCATCCTCTATGGTATGAGTACATTATTTGCTATTTTTGTTTAAAACTTTGTTTAAATTGTAACAAAATCTAAAAACACAAATGAAACAGAATACAGATATTTATAAAATCATTATCCTTACAGAATCGCAATACAAAACGAATCGAACCTTGAGTATCGTGATAATATCGTATCAGATGCTCCCTGGTGATTGCCAACACTATTATTTCATATTATATATCATACAGTAGTTTACCATACAGAAGTCTAAAGTTGGAGAAACACTTAAAAAAAGCATTAAAAAAGCCTTTCACTCCTTAACTACATTGCATGTTACTTTGTTTTAAAAGGTTTAATCAGGTTGAATTAAAGAAAAAAAAAATTAAACTTGCCGGATGTTTAGGCATGGTCATTTTCCTCACCCAGTAAAACGGATAACCCCTAGTGTAAACTCTCCAAACAGACCAACAGAAGCTAGCCTAATCGCCACGACTATCCAGAAACACAAACACACGCAAATACCATGGTTTAGCTACCTCTCCAAACTACCATAAGCCCTGCGCGAGTAGCTTCTGGCCGTCTTAGCTGAGCGCAACAGCTTCAGAGCATCTTCATGATAGATAGGGTGCGTGAGACTGCAAGGGTCATGTAGACAAACACACACATACACAGAGACCAAACAGCGTTAGCTTTCTCTAATTATGCATTAATTATGTAATTTATGCAGAAGAAAGAGAAAAACCATTGGCTTAGTTGTGATCATGTGACGCTCGAAAGACAAAGCACATGCATACTACTCGTATGTCAGGACCCTGCTCGTTTATCAAGTTAAAATTTAAGAAAAAAGTTCTTGCAAACTGTCACAGACCAAGTTACTCGCAATCCAAGGTTCCACTGTATAAATGTTTGAATTTGAGGTGGTAAAATATTGCAATCCTTTTATGATCCTGCCGGTGGTGCCGTCTAAACTATTTACACATCGGCAGGCAGCACAGCGTCCCATGTGCTAGGCGCAAATTATTTGATAGATTTGCTTAGAATTGTTTATATATTGTTTATACAGAGAGAAGCCAGATGCTTGTTGTCCTATCAAATCCTAGATCTCTCCTTTCGATTCTTAACACCAGAACTTTCTTGCCCAGTAAAACCAACTCAGAGGCACTTCCACAAACTGTCAAACATCAAGAGCAAGTAGGAGAGATGGAAAAAAAATAGGGAGATGTTGCTATCCATCCTGTGAGCGTAAAAATCTCAGCTCAAATGTACCTGTGGTCCTGGAAAGGCGTATCGATGGTGTGATATCTGGTTCGCACTCGGTGAGGATGAGTGATTGAGTTTCTATGGTCACAGGGGGAAAAAAAGAGAACAGATAACCAGAGTAAAGGAAAAATTTAGGACAGAGAGTTGATGAGAAATGACAGATTAATGAATGAATGAAATGAACCAGGAAGAAAAAGATGAATCTGAGATGTTACATGACCCAGACTAAGATTCGTAAGTGTTTTAGTATAGATGAACATTTATGAGTATTGTATACTGCAGCATTATCTCTTTGTGGGTACATTTCTGTTCCCTACAAACGAAGGTAATTTATACCATCGCTGTTATAAACCATAAGGTTAAAGTAAAAGATTACCTCATTTAGAGTTCAGCTACCTAGTTATTTTATTTTTTCATATTCTTCATCTAAACTCATTCTCCCATCCTTAGCTAATGAAGGTATATTCTTTCTTTGTTTCTAATGAGAGTTTAGATTAGGGGTGGATGTTGGGATCTGTTAACCTACAGTAGATTACCTTATTAGCTTTAGGTTACTTTATTTTACCGTATTAACGTATAATCAATAAACATGTGACCTGTTACTATCACAGTGACAAAATTACTTCACTACATTCTTTTTCATTTCCTGTTTTTATAATGTAAAGAAGGTAGAAAAATAATGCAATATACACTGTCTGGGCAAAAGTAAGTGCACCTTTGACAATGACAACCCTATGTAGGTCTTTCATCACAAAATTAAAACTTACAGAATGACTCTGTGTCACAGATTTATCTTCAGCAGAAATAAGCCGTTATCCTGTCCATACTTATTGGCGTTCCAAACAAGCCAGCACCATGAAGACAGAGTGTGTGGGAGTGAAAGAACTGGAGTGCCCTGCACCGAGCCCTGACTGAACTTAACCCCGCTGAACCATCAGCCTTTGGATGAACTGGAATTGGAGCCTCTTCAACTGATCTCAATATCAGTGCCTGAGCTCATTAACACTCTTGTAGAAAGTGTGAATTAACACAAATCCCCACAGAAATGCTCGAGCATCTAAAAGGAAAGCCTTCCACATCATCTTTTAAAATGGCTTCTGGTGATATGTTGGACCTTCGTGAAGTTGAAAATTTTCCCATTCTTTGAGCAATGAAGAACGTGGGGACCCAGCCTGCATTCAGAGATCCAGAGCTTGCTTTAAAGATGTGTAAATCTACTAATTTTTCATTTTTCACTACATCCTGAGTGTACATCATATCATCAAACCAATCTGGATTAAGTTCATCAGTGCTGTATGTTTGGAGTCATTTTTATAACATGCTATGGAAACAGGATCAGTAAAGCTGGTTTGCACTGTTGGCTCTTGGCCTGGAGAATCAAACACTAGGACTAAAACATTCCACACGGTGGCGCCCAAACCATCGTGGAAAAAAAAAAAGAATAAAATAGAATTTGACTTACTCCAACCAGTCCAGGAACTAGTTTTTATTTTAATCATTTTTACCTTTGTTAAGCTCATGGCATTGTTTAAGTTTTTCAATTCTGTGTTTAACAGTTGTGCAGGACTGTGTGGGCCAGAATGAGTGGAATGTGTGAAAACGTCCCGGGTTACTGTGCTTTAACCCTGTTCCCTGAAAAGGCAAGAACGAGATGCTGCGTGAAAACGCCATGGGAAACATCTTGTCATGTTGCCGGTTGTGCATGTGTGTATCAAACACGCCAAATTTTTGGCCCTATATAACCTTGGACAGGTGACGTCATCTAAAAAAAAACGCAGCCGCACTGTGTCTGGACTCCAAGGTTGTGTAGCGTGTGCGCACAAAGCCTAGAAGGTCTCAGAACTATTTCTGGGTAGCTGCCTCGAGGACCCGTGAGCCCGGAGTAGCATGAACATCCAGACTATAAATGTAACAAATGTGTGCGGAGAGGACAACCCTCCGCGTCACACACTTGCTGCAGGGGAATACCTCTTGCTAGTGCAATAGATGAGGCGATCCCCCTGGTTGAATGAGCCCTGATTCCTAGAGGCGAAGTGAGCCCACGCGCCTCATAGGAGAGAGCAATAGCCCAGTGTAGTGGCGGCCGCCCCCCCGGTTGCGGCCACAGAACATGTAAAAGCTGCTCTGACTTATGCCACTAGCTGATGCGGTGGACATAAATCTGAAGAGCATGACTGGACACCGTAAGTGAAGTCTCTCCTGCTCCGAAGCTGTCAAGGCAGAGGACAGAAGGCCTAAAAAACAATAGGGTGCATGTTGGCAAATGTGTGCGGAGAGGACCAACCCTGGGGGTCACACACTTGCTGCAGGGGACTTCCTCTTGCTAGTGCAATAGATGAGGCGATCCCCCTGGTTGAATGAGCCCTGATTCCTAGAGGCGAAATGAGCCCACGCGCCTCATAGGAGAGGGCAATAGCATTTCTCACGCAGCTTGCGGCCCCAAAACATGTAAAAGTTGCTCTGACTTACGCCACTGGCTAATGCGGTGGACGTAAATCTGAAGAGCACATACTGGACACAGTAAGTGAAGTCTCTCCTGCTACGAAGCTGTAAAGGCGGAGGACAGAAGGCTTCAAAACAATAGGATGCATATTGGCAAATGTGTGCGGAGAGGACCAACCCTCCGCGTCACACACTTGCTGCAGGGGACTACCTCTTGCTAGTGCAATAGATGAGGCGATCACCCTGATTGAATAAGCCCTGATTCCTAGAGGCGAAGTGAGCCCACGCGCCTCATAGGAGAGGGCAACAGCATCTCTCACGCAGCTTGCAGCCACAAAACATGTAAAAGCTGCTCTGACTTACACCACTGGCTGATGCGGTGGACGTAAATCTGAAGAGCACGTACTGGACGCAGTGAGTGAAAACTTTCCGGCTCCGAATCTGTAAAGGCGGAGGACAGAAGGCTTCAAAAACAATAGGGTGCATGTTGGGAATGGAACTTTCGGAAGATAGTTCAGTGAAGATGCAAAATGGCCCTGACTAGCCCAGGGGCAAAGTCTAGGCAGGATGGGGAGACTGACAGATCTCCGATCCTCTTAGAGAGGTAACGGCCATTTAGAAAAAAACATCTTGAGGGTCAGAAACCTGAGGCCCTGACTCTGGTGGTTCAACAAGGGGGCTCAAGCCAGAGAACAACTTTTCCTGCAGAAACTCCAGCACTGAAACAATTCGGCAGTGGACTGCGTCATGCACTAACTTTCAAATACATTCCATTTGAGGGCATTAGCTCTTCTAGGGGAGGCAGCCCTAGCACTTAGAATAGTCTGAAATATGCTGGCTGGAAGACCAGCTTGACTTAGTTGGTCCCGTTCAGGGACGCCAAGGCGTCCAGACCCAGGGGCTGGAAGAGTCAGAGAGTAGTAAATGAAACATTTGCTGATCCTGTCGCCCTGAGGGACAGGAACCTGGTGCGCTAGCTATTTTTTGTTACTTTCCTAATAAACAAAGATAAGCTAGGACGACATGCTGATGTTGAAGTGCTAGCTACTGAGACTGGGCCAGCCAGTCATGTAATTCAAATACGGATGCTCTGGAGTCGTAAGAGCCAGAACTATATCCATGTATTTTGTGTACAGTATGTGCGGGTGAGAGAGCTAGACCAAATAGAAGGACCTGATACTGGTAAGCTTCGCCCCCAAAAGCGAACCTCAGGAACCTCCTGTGTTGTGGCAATATTTCTGTTGATTTATTTTTAGATAGCGGTAAAGCCCGCAAAATCTAAAAATTAGATGCAGCCCCCCGTTCCTCTTGGGAACCAAGAAATACTGACTGTAGTAGTCTGACTCTCTGTCTGGTAGGAGAACATGTTACATGGCCCCATTTCCCAGCAACTTCTGTCAGCCGATGCGCACTTTCCGGTTTCATGGAAGTGGAGACCACGCCATTGAAATGCGGAGGCTGATGTAAAAACTGAATCCTTGGCAGTAGCTTCCACGCTGCCAGTTTCTCAGAAAGGGGCAAAGTCTCGGCATCCTAAAACATGGCAGGAAAAAAACGAAGAACTAACATTTTATTGGAGACTGGTGTTGCCCGAAACACCAGTGGTGGCGGAGCAAGAACACCGATCTTCTGGGGGTGCCAGGGAGAAGACTTTATTCCTTGAAAGGAATTCTAAGTGCCTCTCCCCATTGGGGGGCCACCCCCCACAGTCCTGGGCACATGAACCTCAGGGCTTCTTTGTGAAGAAGACAATATGCCAGTCTGACCTCTTTTGATAACTTCACCTCATGAACCTAGTGGCGACCAAGTTAACGACATCGCCAAGTAGGCCGGAAGGCGAGATGGGGGCATCAAGGAGGAATGCACAATCCTTCTCCTTGATGCCCCTGAGATTTTACCACAAGTGCCTCTCCGCGGAAACCATCGCAGCCATAAAACGGCCGAAAGCACGAGCCGTCTGCTTTGTTGCACGAAGAGACAAGTCTGTGGCCCGGCGTAATTCCAATACGCCCTACCTTGAAGAGCCCACCAGTACTCAAGTCTCTCAGCAGGTCAGCCTGGTAGGCGTGCAAAACCGCCATGGTGTGCAATGGAGCACCAACCTGACCTGCTGCCTGAAAAGCTTTTCCCTCCAGAGAAAATAAAAGTCTACACAGCTTGAAAGAAAGTAATAGCTTTTCAGGAAGGATGATGTCCCAGGAAAGAGATAGCCTGGAAGCATCTCTTCTATCTGGGTGTCATCATATAACCACGCGCTTCCACCTCAACTAGGTTTAAATAAATAAATAAGTTGATGGCAGGAAACACAGGATGAATACAGCTTACTCCATGAAAGAGTTAACTCATATGTAGATTGCTAAGAAAAGGGGAGAGAGCGTCGTTGAGCAGGTGCATCTTATCAGATGACGTCACCCGACCGAGGTTATATAAGCCAAAGATTTGGCGTGTTTGATACACACATGCTTCACAACCGGCAACATGACAAGATGTTTCCCATAGCGTTTTCACGCAGCATCGAGTGTAGCCTTTGAAAGGAAACATTATCTCAAATTAAGGTCAAGAAGCAGGCGACGGCAACAAGAAGGCCAGGATTTAATTCAAAGAGTAATCCGATAAACACGGCAGGGGTCCTGGGTAATAAGACAATAAGGCAATCAGAATGAAACAATGGCTCTGACCCAACATGTTTACAAGAAATGGCAAGACTTTGCATTTAGCTTATTAACTTAAAAAAAGTTTGGCTGAGGCAGTGCTTAAACTCTCGCCCCCTGCTGACAGGGAAAGGAACAGCTCTGAGATTTCGATCCTTCCTGTTTGAGGCAGTGCTAAAACTCTCGCCCCCTGCTGACAGGGAAAGGAACAGCTCTGAGATTTCGATCCTTCCTGTTTGACCTGACTTTTAAGACTCTTTCTCTTAAATCATTAAATCATTTCCAGTTTTCACAACCAGCATAAAGTGACTCAAATCCGATCACTCTAATGTGACTCAGATATGATTTTTAGGGCTTTCTGAGCACACAAATCTGATGTTTTTCAGATCGGATCCGAGTTACTTTCGTATGTGGTCCTGGATCGGATACGGATCCAATACGTACAGTATTCATGCGTCTTAGATGCAAACCCTCAGATCAAAATTTATGTGACGTTGTGCCTTTGCGCATGCGTAGGGTTCTCTCTGATGTCATCAGTCAGCACTGGTAGTGCACGGATTTCATAACAGCTCCTAAAACAGCTAAAGCAAGCAATCTGGCTTTCTTTCTCCTTCTGGATTTAAATAAATACAACCACTTGTCTAACACATTTATGGTTTGAAATAAATAAGCAGTTGCACAAATATGACTGGTCTAAACTCAGACGGCGCAAGCAGAGACACATCGACATGCGCATGCATGCCGTTTCCGAGGACAGACGCGTCCACATTAGCATGAGATAAATGTCACTGTGAACCCTCATGACATGCAAATCCGATCTAACCAACAAAAAAATCAGAATTGAGCGACACGGCTTATAATGTAGTATATAGCAAGGGTTGATTGGATTTAATAAATTATTCTAAGAGGTTATATGTTGTTCTTTTTTTTCCACGCCTCCTTTTTTCTGTAGTGTTTCTGTAATTTTGTCCATCTTCTGTGGTGTTTCTTAGCAAACAGAAGTTCATAGGGAAATAAAACAAAATGATTTCTTAAAACTTCCTAAAAACATACCTATCAGGAGAGTATCGGTCGTCTGAGAGTCGATGTCGAGGCCCGTAATGTGCCGGTCCTCTCACGCCGTGATCTAAACTCCGACTGAAGAGGACAGAAGGACGCAGGAGGACAGAAAAGAGACAAAAGACACAAGATATAGCTGGATGCATGTGACTTTATTATTATTTTACTTTTTTGTTTTGTTTCAGGATGAGCTGTCTACCTGTGTGGAGGAGGGACGCTGGGAGAACGAGAGCGATTACGCATCACGTCCGATCGAGAGCGATGATTGGACGACATGACCTGCTCAGGAACGGACAGAGTGGAGCTCTGGAACTCTCTGCCATTGTGCCGGTAATCTAAAGAAGTTATTTGTGGATAAACATGGGCACGACTTAATTTAAATCAGCCAAATCCCAAAGTGAGCTCACAAGATGGAACAACTTGGAGAAACCAGGATGTAAAGGAACATGCTGTGTTTCAAATGCATGCTAAGAACAAGAATATTTAATCAATTATTAATTCATTCATCCTTCAATAAATGTCACATGACACTCGACAGCCACAGATGGCAGCAGTTTAAAGGCAAAATTAGGAAAGACAAACAGAGAGATGGAAAGATGAAAGATGAAGAGATGGGAAGAAAGTGAGAGAAAGACTTGGTACCTGATACGACGCCAACCCCGTCCTCGCAGTCGTAATCGGAAAACTCACTGTCGCTGATACGCTGTGATCCTACCAGCCAAGAGGGAGAGAGAGAGAGAAATAGATAGAAAATGAGAGTGGGGTGAAAAGTCATGCAGGGCTGAAAGAACAGATGTACTGTATGTTCAGTATCCTAAATATATCTGATCTCAATGTTACAAGCTGAATACTCTGCACGCACACACACACACACACACACTCACTCGCATACACACAAACACATTTATACATTTTTACACTATGGTGGATTCAAGAGTCAAACCTGTCTATAGTTTTCATAAAACAATACTCAAAATTTGTAAGATGGTGAAATAAATCATGCTCTGCACATGATTAGCGCCCACTAGTGGTCAAAACTGGATAACGCTAAAAAAAATTATTTTTAATAACATTTTCAATTGTTTATTTTCGAAAATGGTTATTTAAACACACACACACACACACACACACACACACACACACACACCCCTGCTACTACATTCGCATCAATTTCACCAATAGCAGTAAGTCAGCAAAATTGGTTACTGCTGGTTTATAAAATCAATAAGAAAATCCAATATAATGTATAATGTACAATTAATATATTTGTCAGGCTTTAAAAATGATCATACACAGCAAATAACATCCGCAAGCAGCATCATGGACTGTGTGCCAGGCCTGTGAAGGATTTGCCAAGAAACACACACACACACACACACACACACACACACACACACACACACACACACCTGGTTAAGCAGAGTGACATTATAAGCCTTATGAGGGAGGAGCAGCTCTACTTTACAAAGCCTGTGTTAGTATTAACACACACACACACACACACACACACACTGCAAGCCTGCAGTAAACCAGAGCAAGCTGCTGGTGAAGATGGTGGTTGACAGAGAGTGAAGAAAAGAGTGAAAGAGTGAAAGTTCAAAAGAAAGAAAAAAGAAAGAAAGAATGCTAAAAGAAGGATCACATGCGAGCTGAACTCAGTAACAGTGTTGCGTTACCTGGGCCGTGATAATATGAGCCTTTATCTGCAGTTGAGTCAGTGTGTTAATAAAGAAAGGTTTAAAGGAAATAAAACACAAAAACATGCATTAGAAAAATAAATCAACAACAACAAACACCACTGGAGAGAGCGACAAAGAAATCAGAACGGCGTTAAAACAATCGTCACATAATGCTAGATCACGTCAGTGGAGTGTGTTAAGTGTTTATATAGTGTGTGTACGTCTAGGTGAGTATGTTTATGTGTGTGTGTGTTGGGGTGGCGTGCGTGCATACTCTGGAGTCTCCGGGTCGGACTCTCTCCCTGTATAAAGCGTCTCTGCATGTACGGTGACGGGTTCGGCAGTGGCATGGAGGAAACGTCATGTGTTTGGAGTTTATACCAGTGAGGCAGATCATCCAGCAGGGCTGTCTCCAGCTCAATTAAAATCTACACACACAACAATTTAGATGTTTCAATCTCTTATCACACACTCCTTTAACACACTCCTTCATATTACAGATACCCCCTTAGATACCCTTATACAGTACACATATTGTCTAGGGTATTAACCATATTTACCTCCCCAAGGAACTCGCTCTCCTCCTCTCGCACCCGTGCCTGGTCCCAAAGCGTGATCTCCAGCATTCGCTCCCTGAACTCACGCCTATGCACGGGCGAGTACATGAATGTCTGGGTCCATTTCGGTTCTAGCGACTTCTTCACTGTCTTCGTTCTTCTCTTGCTTTTATCACTGAACAAGGAAATCAAATAACCATAAAGTTTAACATCATAATGGACAGAACATGATAGCCATGGTTTCATTTTTAAATTTCCAGTTTCAGGGATTTAAAAGCCGTATATTTGTCTTGTTTAAAATTGAGTCGTCTTGAGGTGAAGTGAAGATCTAATTGGTATTTTTGAATAAATGTTACACTTCTTATGCTACAAATTCCTGCTACAGAAAAGGTGCACCTTCTGTCAGGTAGGAAGTAAATTTTGACGTAGGGGTTCCTGGGACGACCATCCTCCCGAGCAGGCAGGTCCTTGGCACCCAAAATGGTGACGATGAGCTGGTGTCCCACTTTGTCGTACCACAGCTTAACCTTAAAAAGAACAGAGGTGAATTAGCATGTCTTCGGCTCGAGGCAGGACTTGCTCAGCTCCCAGGTAAGGCACCGCATGCATACCGTGGCTTTTAAAAAAAAGTTGCAAATCCTAAATATTAAGCTATTTTACTACAGTTTTATCGCCGTATATTTTCCTATAAATGTATTCATCCTAATACTACCTAAAGGTACTAAGACTTTTTTTACTTGAAATCTTTGAACTAAAAAAGTTCTAATGCCTAATGTCAGCAAGTTTACAGCAGATAGCAATTTAATGCCTGAACATTTCACAAGGAAATTTCTCCATTTACTCCTGCTTTCCCTAATGATGTTCCTTGAGTCACTTCAAACTGCACATTCTACTATTTTTTTCTGTTGAAATGAAAATAGATGCATTAGAACAGAAAAATACTAAAACACCCCCAAACTGAAGACTTCAGCAATTTCTTTAGCCTGTAATGAAAAAAACAAACAATAAAAATATCTGTTCAGCAGAGAAGCTTCTGTCCTTGTGGCATCCCCAGATACAGGATGAGTCATGTATTCTTCTGGTTCAGCACTGCTATAGCTTCTCATTACGTACGAAGGGATACGTATGTCATATCTCTCCTTTCCTGTTTTTATTGCACTATATTGCACCATATGCACATGTGCAGTAGTTCCAGTGGTGGCTTAAAAGGTTAAAGCTCCAAATTCCTGACCAAAACATCAGGGGTCCAAGAATCAGCGCTGCCAAGCTGCCACTCACTGTTGGGCCCTCAAGTAAGGCCGTTAACCCTCTGAGCTCCAGGGGGCCCTGTACCATGGCTGACCCTGCACTTTGGCAGCAAATTACCAACAAGTTGGGATATGTGAAGAAAAGAATTTCATTATGCTTCAACGTATATGTGATAATAAAAATTAGAGGAAAATTTTTTATTTGACTTTTAATTTTGATTTTATTTTAACAATGACTCTTGAGGTTGTAAAACTATATAATCCTGCAGTTGGTGCAATCTAAACTATTTACACATTTCCAAGGCTTCTTCTTCTTTTAGCTATTCCGCCCATAGTGGAATAACCTACATCTAAATCTAGCTCTTGCAAACGCGGATTCCTTATTCTTTTGGTACACTGAATTACAACTCTAATTTTCCCCTGTAATCTGGGTTTGGAGGCAATGCTTAAATTTTCTTTCAAGTCTTAAAGGTAACTTCAGGTCACTTCAATAATAAGCTGACATGATTCACAAAAAAAATAGTAAAGCGTGCAGTACATGGAGACTCAAGGCACATAACTTGAAATTATTGTGGTAAGCTAGCAATAAATCCCAGCGATGTACAGGTTGTCCCTTACTTACGAATGAGTTTTGTTTCATTAGCGTGTTTGTAAGTCAGATTTGTTCGTAAGTTGGACAAAGTTAGACTTTCAAAGTTTTCCCCTTTTTAACTTAGACACGGAAAATATTGTACCTAATTGTAAATATTGGAATCTGATGCACTGCAGTGTCTATTTTTTGTATAATACACATGAGCTACTTCCATGATTTGTTCGCATCTACGAATGTTAAAAGCCAACTGCGTTCCGTTCGTATCTGTGAAAATTTGTAACTCAAATGCTTGTAAGTCGGGACTCCCTGTATTTTATAAATCACCTAATATGGAGACCTGAACTCAGACTAACACCTAGAGCCACTTAGAAAGTCTGACAACAATTCAACTGAAAGGCATAAAAACAAGGCTGCTAAAATGAAAATCTCAAAATAAAGAGCAAATTTGAAAAAAAATTACAAAGTGCTTCGATAGAGTGCAGGTCAAATCTTATTTTTGGGAACTGACATTTGGAAAGAGCTTTGAAAGTCTTAATAATCAACTCATGCATCTATGCTCAATATAAGTAAACTACAGGCTTGTATCTAAAGAAAGAAATCATTTTAAAGAAAGGGCAAAAACCAGAAGACCTGTACAAGGTTTCTGAGGTTGAGCAAACATCTGTGAGGTGGTCTGATTCCTAAAAGGGTAAGACTTCGCAGAATTTGCCCATCCTTTGTAACAAATCGCTAAAGCTAAAAGAAAACACAACTCTATATAAATCTATAAAGCTCAAAACGCTGGTCTAAAAATAGTCCAGAACTAATGCATGCAGCAAAGCAAGATAATGCATTCTGTATAAACTAGAGCAATCCAGGCTGCTTCAAACATGAAAAAAGGGGAGGAAATTCAGTGCAAACAAATTGTACCATTTGATTTCTATACTGATGACCACTCAATCAAATCAAACCGAATTGTCCTTCCAGGTCAACAACTCCTGACAATAACATTGAGAAATTCACAGCCTCCACTTAATAAAATCAATGCAGTCATTTGGAGAAGCAAGCTGCCGTCGTGTGTGCATGTAGGACTCTGAAAATTGTGATTTTTAATACAATTATGATGTAAAATATGTTTCATTTCTGTTGGTACAATTTGTTTATTTTATCTTTGGGTTCTGGTGCTATAGCCAGATCTTCATTGGAAAATGCAATTTCATGTTGAAAAATGGGACTTTACAGCAATCTTCTCATTGCAACATGGAAAATGGAGTTTTCTCTATTATTAGAATAGCATGCTATTTCAGAAATTTAACATGCAATGTTTTCTGGACTATGAGTCTCACTGCAGTCAATGATAAACATTTATAATTTCATTTTTGACATGCAAGGCATCAATGCTCCACCTTAACTGTTATTGAAGTGTATGAAAGTTGGCATGAATTTTCATATTGGTGAACTATAAAATTATATAATGGGAACAAAGCAGAAAGAATTGTATGCATGCTACTTCAATTCTATTTTATTTCATAATTTATACATATTGTACATTTTACAGCTAAAGTTGTTTATATTTGTGTAATTTTTTCTTATTTTGTATTTTATTTTTATTTGAATAATATAAAAAAATATTTTCTTTTGTTAAGTTTCAGGTCACGGGCAGTCATATAAGCATTTCACTGCATATCATACTATGTATGGCTGTTTATGTGACAGACATAATTATAATTTTTATTTTAATTTTGAATTTGCAATTTTATGTCACAACAATGCCTCTTAAAAACATGATAGTATCCTATAGTGATAAAAAATAAAGTCAAAATTTATAGTTCTGAGAATGCGGAAGTAACCTGTAGTCCAGTGAGTAAGGTAGTATCTTATAGTCCAGAGAATAAGACAATAGTTTATAGTCCAGAGAATAAGGTAGTATCATATTCCAGAGAATAAGGTATAAAATATTTTATAGTCCACAGAATAAAGCAATATACAGTAGTATAGTCTTGAGGATAAGGGAGTGGCTTATAGACCTGAAAATAAAGTAATATTATATAGCCCCGAGGATAAGATGGTATTGTATATTGCCAAAAATAAAATAAATGTAGTGCGCTAAAGTAAGCTAGTATGTTACAGTCCTCATAATAAGGTACCACCATATAGTCCAGAAAATATGGCAATATTTTATATAACCAGAAAATATTGAAGTATCTTACAGACCTGCAAATGTGGTATGTTTTTCTGGTTTAAAATCAGAGCACGGGGGGAAAAAATCCTGTTTCCATTTGCAAGGAAAAGAAAAGTTTATGTCCCATGGCAATTTGTAATTAATTATACCATTTAAAGAGACTTTAAATAGATAGTAAAAAAAAAATAAACATCCTAAACAATGAACATTACAGTCAGAAAAAAAAGTCAATATTTGTCTCTTTAAACTCCTCAGTGCAGGTCAGTAAATCATGCAGACTTCTTCAGACCCTTAGCAAGATGGGGTTTAATATGTTAAACGATGATAATATTAGGTATGGAAAACCAAACAAAACAAAAAATATCTATGGGTATGAGCTAGCAGTAACAAAAATCCGGACAAAAGGCAAATGGAGATCAGAGATTTGAAATGCTGCCATTTTCCTGCTATGCATTTTCCAAATATCGTAGAGAGGAAGAGAAAGGAGTCAGAGAAAAAAAGTGTGTATCAGTCAGACCGGTGCTGTTACCTGGACCCTAGGGACAAAAGGCGTGGTTCTTCTATTAAGGCATGGACTCTGGGTAAGCAAAATTAACAAAGAAAAAGTAATAAAAATGCCATAAAACTAAATCAAATGCTTATAAATTAAAGTCACACAGCTGAGAAGAGATTAAGCCTCAATTTCAATCAATTTGAGCTTGATTCGTCCCCGAGACATCACAGGACCAACATTTTCCGCAGTGGTGGAAGATTTGTGAACATTTCAGTTGAGTTTTCCGTAACAAGGTAACTTACTTTTCTTGTTAGATACTTTAACTCTGTACTCGCAATGCTAAGCTAGCTCTGTACTTCCTGTTTAAATGGCAGAACACAAAACGACGATTAGCTAGGGTTTTTGTTTTTGATGAAAATTTTGAAAGCACTTTACTTTATAATGCTACAAATAATCCTTCATTTAAAATACTATTCTTATATTATTAATGATCATAGGATTTGTATTATGATATAAAAGTCTACTGTACAGCATAATACCTTTATTAATGATAATATTCTATTTTTCCTTTCACCCCTATTCTTTTATGTAAAATAAACTATTTTTTTAAATAAATCTCCATCATTTTAATTTAAAACAATGATTAAATAAATCCACGAGGAAGCACAGCAGAGCAGAGACACAGAAGCTCTAATCTGTAACATAAACACTAATTTCCAGGATAAATCTGCAGATATTTAGCAACAGATTAAATTTAAATCACATATTATAATCTGACAGTTTATGTATTTTTAATCTCAGCTACGTATAAAATATAATATAAAGTCTGGCTCCAGGATTTAACAATTACATGAATTTCTATAAGATTCAACATTAATAAATAGCTACATGCTTATTTTACTGATATAAAGAACAAAGTTAAATATGTTCTGGATTATTACTGTAACTACATTTCTGGTTAGCGTCTGGTTACAGTTCAGTTCGGGTCGGTTTAAACCTATTTAATATTAGTAATGTACAAAATAAAGGAATATAAAAATTCCTTTTTCATTAAGTAATAATAAAGACAAACTTAATAAATTAAAATCCTAATCATGACAAATTGCACTTACAGTTTAATTGACATTTGGTTTAATTTGGCATGATGGGAACTCACTGAAAGTTGTCCGGACAGATACTGTGGAGCATCGCGAAGGACGCCGGGACTCATGGGAGACGTGACGGAAATAGATGGACCCATCTTCTGCGATTCAAATGAGCTTGAACCTTTTTTGGGAGGGTGAAAATGTGTGACGTTAACATCAGCGCTACTACTTTACACTTCCTATCGTATTATTACAAGATTCCTGTAATGTACAGTAAACACATATACTGTATGTCACAATAATACTTACTGGATTCAAGCTGTCCATGTGTGCTCTCTGATATTCTGGGTATGTCACTGCGAAGGACAAGTATAAAAAATTGAAAATATTACACTACAGGTTTTTATAGTTACTTATTATTATTATAATACATTGGTCTGTTTATAAGTAATTGTGTATAAGTAGTTGTTAGAATAATAACTTGGGGTATTGTAATATTGCAAGAGTATATATTTATAACACACAGATATTTATTTATAATGCAAGGGCTTATCATTATATTTACAGCACTATACAGTATATTTACAGTACCAAAGTATGTTTTTATAACACAGGAGTATTGCATATGTTTAAAATACAGGCCGATATTAGTATAATACAGAAGAATATTGATAAGGATAAATACCCATATAATGTTATTGCATGACTATCTTATAACAGTGAAGTACATAAGTGTAATACAGGAGTATATTCTAAGATCCAAGATGTTTTAATATAATGCAGGAGTACTGTATATGATGACCAAGTATTTGAATGCATTAATGCAAGTACATTAATAATGAATGAGTCAGCACTCACCCGATGGGCCGCGAGACCAGAAGCTCGACCTGCGGCTCAGGTTTGGACTCTAGAATAATATTATAAACTTCCTTAAATGTGGCTCCCTGTAGAACTCTCCCGTTCCACTCAAGAACCTGATCACCTGCAGACACATTGAGAAAGAGAGAGAGAGAAAGAGAGAGAGAGAGAAAGATGGAGAGAGTGATGTGCCAGGACAAAAGTCAGTTTATTAATAGGTGAACTTCCTGTAAAGTCCTCTCACTTTAAATTTGTTCGGGGGGTACAAATTATATACCTGGTCGGAGATGGCCAACTGTATCTGCTAAGCTTCCTCTTTTTACTTTAGTAATAAAAGCACAAAGCTGACCAGATTCAGTCATTTTCCCTCCAACCACCTAAAAATAAATAAATAAATAAATACATAAGGGGTGTAAAATAATGATCAATCATATACACATCCAGCACAGAGGTGTAATATATTGATCGATTATATGCACAGAAGCACACAATGGTGATGGCACACTGGTTATATAACAGCCTGGTTGATTTAAGGTTTAAGGTGTAACACAGTTCTGTAAATTATATTACATTATTTTACAGCATAATATGTAGCTAACATGTAGCTAATCTCCTAGCAAGCTGATTCGCTACAATTAAAATAATGCAGGAATAAATCATGACCTCAGTCTACCAACGTTTTTAAAACACTGATGAGTGACTGTGATCATTGCAGGTCGTAATCACAGGTTAGGAAACGGTCGCAATATAAAAGTCTGGTGTTACCTTGAGGCCCAGCAGCGCGCCCGTGTCTCGTGGCACCGTGCCATCCTTCATCCGCTTGTTCAGTAAAATCCGCCCGATTAACCGATCTCCATCTTTGGAAGGTTGCCACGTCACGGGGTGCTGCAGAGTTCCAGCCAAAACTCAACTTGCATAGTTTTAATCTCACATACATCTTGCAGTATTTTTAAATAAAATAATTTATATTAAGGCTCTTTTTAATAATAATAGAAACTTAAAAATGTGATACTGTCATATTGAATATAAAACCAGCACATAGCTTATTGATGGACATTGACAAAAATTACACAAAATCACAAAAGAAAAAAATAAACGTGAAAAGAAAAAAAAAGGAACATGACAACGGAACTGAACTGGTACAAACATGAGAGAGAAAACAGAGAAAAAGATTGACGCTGACAGATGACGGACGATGATGTCATATGTGTCATGTAAGCTTGCATAAGCAGGCGACACAATTAAATAGCCAGTGCACATTTACAGTAATAAACATTGACTGTACAAGCCAGTTCTCCATGACACTACATTCATTAGTTATACATGAACTGTAGAATATAGCGATCACACCCTGCACTGCTTATGAGTAGCGAGAGAGATAATCAGGGCAGCATCATGGGCAAACTACTTCTACTAAACACACATTCAGCTGTAGTCTACCAACAAAATGTAATGGTATTACATAAAAAAATAATAATAATTTATTAGTAAAAATTAAATAGCCAGTGCACATCTACGATCGAATTTGCACATCGGAGTTTAAAGGGTAAAAGGGAAGTCTGGGGTCAGGGGTCGCTCCAGGGTTAAGGCATTGTTCTCCCAGCACACCTGATCTTACTAATCATCCGCCTTTTTAGAATTAACATGAGAAGGGAAGAAAAACCTCTGCTATAGGGGTGAGAACCACTACAACAGGAGGTTCCCCAGTAGAACAAACTCATGTATACCTTATATATGTCTTACTGTTAAAGCATAAAAGAGAAAAGATAGAACCGGAGAAGAAGAAATGAAAACTTGCACAGTGTTGAATAAGATTAACGACGTGACGTGAGGAGACAGATGATTGGACGTCTCACCATAGACATTGGCAAAGACTCATTATGCCATGACGCATAATCCCACCAGTGGCCGTCCATATCTCCTGCAGAAAAGAAGCACACACCGGGAAGTTAAGACACATACAGTATGATTCAGAATTTCTTTGTTTCTCAATCATCTAATGCATATTTTATTTTCATAAAAATAAAACAGTCGATCAGCCAGAAAGTCTGATGCTTACAAGTATATCTCCCAGTTTAGCATGATGCAGTTTTAACAAAACTTCTCCACATACGTACTGTATAAGTCCTGTTTTTGGTGTATTTACTGGTCAAGGAACAGCCTCGCCAAATAAAAAGCAGTCAGAGCTCCATCTGGAAGCAGAATCACTCCACACCTACTGTATATCAGACTCACCTAGAGGGCGTGGCCTAAAGTCTGAACATCGCGTTTGAACATTTGACATTATTCAATAATAATATTTAATATCTATTAATTATTGTCCTACTGTACTTTATAACTAAGCTAGAAGATTGGCAATCTCTTTTTGTTTTTTTTTGTTTTTTTCTCCCAGCACGTCTATTCTCTCTTTTTAGCGTTGCTCTTGTAATCTAATCTACTTTTAATCTAATCTGTCTATGAATTGGAGCTGTTTTATTTTTTATTTTTATGCAACGTTTTCATTTGCATTTAATTCGCTAAAAGCATCCCACTCACTTTATTTTGCGTGCAGATTCTAAAACACAGTTTTGGACTTTTAGTGTAAAGATAAATCAGTTTTTAAAACATTCTGGTTTCACGTTTCCCTGGTGTTATTGTTAGCTACGTCTTTATCTGAAGCCACTGTAGCTTGACCCACATTTCAGCTTTTACATTGCATCCTGGTTGATTTATATTATTTAGTTTGATTTCTTTTTTCACTTTATCGATGCCCCTGAGTGAGCGGTGCCCAGCTGTCTGTACTCTGTGAGCATCTTCCCTATCCAGTCAAGAACAGATGCCAGTAAACACACAATGCAGCAACACACTCAGAGAAGAGCAGTTCTGAGAGCTTAATGGTGTAACATCTCTGTGTTGAGGAAGAAAGTTGTGAAAGCTTATAACAATGGACAATGGAGTTTAGCTTTCTGTGTTTATTATACACAACCCAGGAGTATGACTCTCGTGATCATTCGTATTGGCTTTACTTAGGTTTTACCTGCCAGACTTTATGCAACTCGTCATTCAGGATTGTTCTGTTATTCTGCCCCTGTTCACCATTCCAGCTTTACTCTGTCTGTTGATTCCGTCTCTATATCTCTAATCTATAATTCCATCCTGGCCTTTAAAAATTGTCTGTTTTTTACCTTTTTCCTTTTCAGGAAGTTCCTGTCCTTAAACTTGACCTCACAGAAACTACGTGCTGTTACTGTTGTAATCAAGCACAGTTACCATCCTGAATTGATTATTTTCCTAAGCCTAAGTGGTTAAATGTTTTACTCCTTATAGACTACATCAATTTACCCATAATTACACTTCCATAATAAAAATGTTGTACAACATGTTCAAGCCAAACCGGGACTTGTGCTGAGTTAAAGCGGTCGACATTTACAGACGACTTCAAACACAGTACAGTGATGAGACCCTTATCCGCAGTAAAAGAAATTTAATTGCAAAATGTTTTAACTGTGAATAAAGACCCAGGCCAAGGTGGCTCTGAGCTCTTTGCATTTGTTCCTGTAAACGTTCAGTGAGTGGAACATCTGATCCTTGAAAATCTACAGTACGGATAACTTGTTGCCAACTTGCATAAGGGAGGCATCTGTCTGTGGAAACTGTACTGTACATATTTGGGCCATTAAAGGAGTTCCAGGGAGGCCAGCGCTTCCAATGTGAAGCGGGCAGTCTGATCATGGCTCTGGCGTACTGAGAAAACTTTCTACCTTAATGGTATTTAAGCGATATAGTAATGCTGGAATAAGTGCATTAGTGTAGCAGGAGATCATATAGAGAAATATAGGAAGATTTTACTCTTAGAACTGTGCTCTGTTATTCTGCACAATTAAAGTCCTGCTTTGATCTGAATGCCGCTCATACTTATTCATTTATAATTAATGTTTAAATTGTCTCACTTATGTTATAGCAGCAATAAACACTTAATAAACACTCGTTCCCTTACCAGATACTCACAAAACTGCAGCTTGTTACTGAAAAACAAAGAAGCGTAAACTCCTCTGTCATGATGTCACTGAATGAGCTAACGTTAAGACAACGTCACCAAATCGAACGTCACCGAATCAAATATTTGTCCATTGGTGTAACTTACATCATGATAATTATGTGACTGCAAATGGTCTGTAAGCTGGTTTACAAAAAAAAAAAATAGTTGTTATAACTTACTACAGAGACCTTTTTATTTAAAAAAAATATACATAACTTTCTGCCTAAACACCAAACATTTTATAGACAATCTTTCATCAGTAATGTCACTCCATCTGTTTCATCTGTTTAAAACGTTTCGTTCAGCACATTTAATGTAATGGTACGATTTTTGATAGAAAATACATTGTGTGATTTTTTTATACACCGTTCTATATCATTGTTAGCAAACTGCTGTGGAATAAGAGGAATAAAACACTTCAGGGTAACTTTCTTATTCTGCAATAAGAAAGTGAATAAACTGTACAAATGTGCAATAATCATTGCAATGATACACAAACACTGTGCACTACTCTCACTTTTACACCTGAAAGTAAACTTTCCAACAATTAAATGAACCACTAATGATTTAATAACACAGGAAATGCAGCCTTACGTTTCCTCTCATCACTCAGACAAGAGCCAGCTCCATTCCTCACATGTCCAATCCATCACTTTAACACTCTTTCAGTTTTTTTTTTTTTTTCGGGACCTTCTGATCCAAACAAATTGTCAGTAATCCGTCTTTGCCTTCTGTCTCCCCGGCTCTTTTCAAACCCCGGCGGAATTTCACTAAATCCGATTTGCTTCGGAGTCAAGATCAGGATACACATTACAGACACATTTTTGTTCCCACGCTCAGAATTACAAGTCCAATCTGACCCCTAACCTGATTTCTTTTTTTTTTTTTTTTTTTTATGAGGCCCTGCTGTGTTTTTAACTTTCTCTGGTTTTCTCTGCAGCTCTGTTCGTCGCTCCTCCTCCTTCGTGCATTAGAATAATGGGATTATACTTTATTCTTGGAGGCTCAAATACTCTGTTCTACATGATGCAAACGTCACTAGCCAACACACATATATATACACACAAAAACAAACAGCATTTCCACAAGATTCTGGGGCCATTCCTGGCAAAACACATCCACTTGATGCAATAATTTCATCCATCTTTTCAAATTATAAAAATAAATAATTATTTTACAAAAGTGTTAATTGCAGCTATGTGTGCATGTTTAATTATTTATTTCATAATTTTATTTATTTATTTATTTATTTATTTGTGTGACTTTAAACGAAACAACGTCTGCTAATCAATAATTGATTGTCAGTCTCTTTGGATCAGCTCATCAGAGATTTCCCACCTTCCTGTTCAGCATGACAAGGAAACAACCCGATGTTAAGTGAAAGGGGATGCAGTTACTTTGTTTAATATTTAGATTCTGGGGAAGGGCATCACTTTTTTCAGTAATGTATTTTTTTGTATTTTATATCCCACTGCTGTATTATTATTGCAAATTATTATCTTTACTAAATAATTATACTAGATATAGATGCTCCCAGTACATTACACCTCCTAACCAGCAGGGGTCCCTCTTCTAAACCAACTTTTCATTACCCATAAAAAACTAAATACAGTATAAAGCCAGTTTACCTGGCAATACAGAGCCAGTGAGTGTTTAGTTAGTGCAAGGTCTTGGCAATTTTATTACTTTTAAAATGTGATATGATCAACTATATTTTGTAATATGATCAACTATATTTTGTATCTGAATTTAGTTTGTTTGTGAACTTTAATCATTTAATGATTGCATTGCATAATTGCATTATTGTTATTATTATTTGTATTATTATTATCATTATTATTATAGTAGTAGTAATGGTGGTAGAAATTGTGAAGGTTGTGGTGTTGGTTGTGGTGACTGAGGTGGTAGTTGTGGGGTGATGGAGGAGGAGGATGTAGCCCTGCTGGATGTAATGGTCGCTGTGGTAGTGGTGTGGGGGCGGTTGTAGTGGTTTTGGTGGTGGTTGTGGTTGTGATAGTGGTGGTTGTGGTGATGCTTATGATTGTGGTGGTAATAGTGGTGGTGTTGGTTATGGTGGTTTTTGCGATTGCGGTGGTAATTGTGGTGGTAATGGTGGTGGTGAAGGTGATTGTAGTGCTGATTATGGTGGTGGTGGTAGTGCTTGTGGTGGTGCTTGTGGTTTCGCTTTTGATTGTGGTGGTGTTTTTGGTGACCATGGTGGTGATAAATTCTAATAAACACAAAATAATAAAATTTTAATAAAACCTATGTATTATGATTTTGCTCTTATCTTTTGTACATTTATAATGACATGCTCTGACCCAATACTGCATCCTGAGACAATGGGTTAGAATCACAGCACTGATCACATACACGAAGCCAGCACTCGGCGGATTCTCAAGCATGCTGCTGTAAGGCGTGTGAAGTCTCACTTTGCAAAAAAAGCGCTCAGTTACTGTCAGGATGCCGGGATGGGATCAGTGTCAGGTTTCGGCCATAATTTTAAGCAGAGCTCGTGGAAGATGATGGCATGCTGTAACGACCTGCACAGCTTTTAGAGTCCTCTCTGCGGTACTGGGCTTTAATTACAGAGCATGAAATATTTAGCAGTGATGTCATACATACTAAACACAACACACGCAACTGACGTCTACTTGGGGTCAGCGAACAGCAAGTCGTCACTTCTACACCATGTAACAGAAACCTGCATGATATTGCTGTTGCATTCTGAGTCGTGATTGGTCAAAAGTTTTTGATTGAGTAATGATGCAACAAATCACAGGTTTAGATAAATTTGCTCATTCTAATATGTTACAGTTCCTATGTTGTTCAATAAGTGTAATCATTGATACGATTAAAAGTTTACTGTCAGGAGAAGTTTATTCAACATTGATCATTCTGTCTATAAATCTAAAACACACCTATTAGGTAAAGAAGCAGAAATTTTGAGTACTGTATTTGACTAAACAATAAAATCCCACCTAACAACAGAAAGTGCATTTTTTTTTTACATATGCTCACCTTTCTCACCAAAGGATTCGCACTCAAGCTCCACATCCTCACAGCTCGTGTACTCCGGCGTGGTGTTGATCTCCTCCTCTGAACTGCTGAAGCTTCCCGCCGCCCTGAACCGCCCTGTTCTCCGGCTCCTCGCAGGCCTCATCGACTCTGACTGATCCGAACTAAGAGAGTCAGTCCTCATCACACCATCCATCATGCCAGGGTCCAGATGGTGCATTTTACTGAACGTCCTAAAAGCCGGAGAGCTTCTGTCCATCGAATACGAGCGCTTTGATGCTGGGCGTCGGCCGTCAAAACCGTTGTGAGCCTCGTCAAGCTCGGTAAAAGCCAAAGAAACGTCGCTGTGGCGCCGCTCGTGCCGTGCTCTAGAAACCTGAGCATGGATTCTCATCTGCTCCTCGTAGGGCTGCGGTTTAACAGGGTACCGGGCGAGGTTGGGGTCACTGCGGTACCGAGACCGATACTCCTCCTCGCGCTGGCGCTGGAGCTCGCGATCGTCTATGTGAATGTCCAGGTGGCGGTCCTGATAACGCCAGCGGTTTGATTCAGACGGAGACCGAGGTATGATGCCTTCCCCATGCTGAGTTCGTCCTATGACGTCCCCTTTGTGTGACCTGGTTGCTGATGGACTTCTTCTCCTGTAGATCAAAACCAAAATGAATGTTAAGTCCAAATAAATACCCAGCATTTAGCTGCGCATTCAACCACAATTACAGCTACCTGTACATGGGTCACATGTGCAATGAATACTGAGATAAAGTCTCCAATAACCAGCAAAAAAACGCTAAAAAGATACTGAAAACCCAAATGCTTTGCCATACATCAGATAACAACAAGGAACAGATTTTACAATAGTATTTTGAGTCAAATTAATTCAATTAGATATATATTTTTTCTTTTTAGCATTCGACACTTTGCTAAAAAAAAAAAAAAAAAAAAAACCTGCATGCCGACAGATAAGCTGACAAACATTTCATTATAGCATTAGCAGTGGAGATGATAAATATTCATGAATTATGTAAAATCATTTAGAAATAAAGACTCAAAATTCTGTCAGAACTGTCAGGAAACCTCACATTAGCCAGACAGCATTAATAGTCTGAATTATGAATGTTTAAAATAACAATCCTGTCAGAATGCCAGTCAGGCTAGCTCATTTTAGCAAGTTAGCTAATGTTAGCAGTGACGGCTGTTAATGTTTATGAATACGATTTTAAAATACCTTCCAACTTAGCTAAGCCTAAATTAGCTAATTATAATTAACAACAAAATGTACGGACATTAAAATAAGGTAAAAAGCTTTGATTGAAATCTTGTCCGGTTCCTTTATGTTAGAAGGCATAGTAGCATAAGATGTAAAATTAAAAATATTTATAAATATTAAATAATACCATAATATAATATACTGTAGATTATCATTTGGAATAACTCAATTTAGTCAACTAGCTAGAAATTACAATAATGTTTAGGGATTTTTACAACAATAAGACTACAAATCCTGTGAGAAATCCAGTCAGGTTACCCTGTGTTAGCCAACTAGCCGGTCTTAGTAAGGACAATTATAAACATTTATGAACATGATTTAAAATCTTTTCAGGGTAGCTTATGCTAGCTATTTGGAATTAGCAATAAAGATTATGCACATTTATTAATATGGAATTACATTTTTTCAGAAATCATGTCAACTGTTGGTTTAGTAATATAAATCCTGTCAGGTTAGTTTATGAAGACTAGCCAGTTAGCATTGGAGGTATAAATTTGTATTTATTCTTATATTTAAAAAATATATACATATTGTATTGTGTTAGCAATAAATATTTGATATTAGCATGAATTAAGTTTTATTAGCTAACTACAGTACCATTATCTGGTTCAATTTTGAACATTTCATATTTGAACAAATGCTAAAAATCTTTCCAGAAATCAGTTCATTCAGGTAATGCCCTCATTCACATACACACACTTTGAGTGGTTACTCAGCACTATCACACTAGGCTAGCTTTTTCCCCTTCCTCAGACACACACCCACACACTAATACACCCAACACACACACACACACTATTAGGTCTCATGCCAGCTCAGGACACAAATATTTGTGTATATACACGCAGCCAGAAAGCTGACCACTGCTTCTAGAAGCCGAGGATGGCCGGGAACTGCCGAGCTGCAAAGCATTGTGGGAGCTGAGCTAATGCCTTTAGCGAGTGCTGTATTTAGCTGTAGGTCAAATAAGACTTGCTAAGGAGGATTAAAGCTACTTAGCTGATTACGGGCCAAACGTAGGTCCTGTCAGACGTTTATTATTTCAACTAACTCAGCACATTTCAGTGTGTGTGTGTGTGTGTGTGTGTGTTAGTACAGAGAACTCATATTTGGTGCATGATTTAGTTTCGATCTACAAGGTCTGCCCAGGACAGTGTGTGTGTGTGTGTGTCTGCCTATCTCTGGATGGCTTGAAATGTCGCTACTGTAACTCAGAATGATGAGGTGAATTTTTTTACAATATCAAGAATTCTCCATCAGCCAAAGTTAGCATTATTTTTTATCCACAATTTAGACGCATCATAATGCCCCTTATCCACCCCAATGGCACTTCACCTCCAACACCATAACTTCACCACCACCTTTAGTTTTGTCATCTACTACTCTGGTTACAGTGGACAGGTGTGTGTGAGGGCAAAGGCGGAAAAACCTCCAACAAGCTCTTGTATTTAGTTCCTTTTTATTTAGCTTACTAGCTAAGCTATGGTCGAGTGTAGCTTGATGCATCTCCAATGCTATTAGCTGTTATGTGACAATGAGTATATATTAGACGTACTGTATAGACATTGACGATCATGTTTAAATTATGAAAAAGAGAAATAGGATTGTTAAGAATTGTACCTATTAAAATGTACTATATTAACCAACAATGTTTTGCATAACGTTTCTCTGTATCTTAAATGTCTTTGCACAGTTTGAGACATTGTATTTTTTAGCAGCATCGTTTTGTTGAACAAGGACAGATTGATGAGAGAAGTATTTTTGGCAGCATGAATTTCTGCTTTGTTCATTTAATTAATCAACTACTGATTGTTAACTTGCTCAACTGTCACAACATATTTTCAAATACTGGTAAAACGTGTGTTTTCAAAAAAAAATGTTAGCTCATTTTTATACGGGACACGTCCAGGACAAGTCTTAAAAAAAAAAAAAAATTTATTAAAAAGGGGGAAAAAGCCTAGTCAAGATGGACCAATCCGTGCTGAGCCAGAGCCAGAGCCGGCCACGCCCTGTTTTACATCCAGTACATCAAAGTGAGTATGTTTTGAGTCATCGCTGCTGTAGAGAAGGAATAATCAGCGTTGGCACTGCGGCGCTGTTTCCGTGCCGTGCGTGTATCGATCCATTTAGACTGGCATTAGGAGATTTTAAGGTACACACACACACACACACTCACACACACGCACACCCACACGCACACACACACACACGCACACACATACAGAGCCCAGACTGGTTTTAAGAAAAAAGAAAAGAAAAGCACAGCAGAAACAGAAGCAGTTACAGTAAGAGATCAGTGCTAGAGCACGAAGGACAGAAAAATGTAGAGAATAACACACACACACACACACAAACAGAGAGAGAGAAAGCAAGAGAAAGAGAGAGAGAGAGCGCTTTATAGATAATATATGCAAGACAAAAAGAAAATGTGATTCTCTGACTCAATTATTACACAGTATAATCATTTCCCTTTAGCACAAATTCAGTTTTATGCTCTCGCTTTCTCTCTCACACACACACACACATCACACACTAGCATGCTTGGAGTTTAACTAAAGAGAAGGAAAAGCACTGGGAATAAATGATCTAACGCTGATGAATTATTCACATCTAACGCTTATTTTGCATAATTACAAAACAAACCTTCAGCTGAACAGAGATTAAAGATATGGCCAGAAATAAACGGGTTGCTGAGGTTTGTTAAAGTTAATTAGAAAATTTAGCATGATATTGATATGAGATTAATTTTTAATTTATCACTGCAATACAAAGCATTACACTAAATGTTTAAAATCAGTTACGATTCCTAATTAAGTACAGCAACATGAAATGTACACTTTTAAAATATGCCACACACACAGACACACAATGAAGAACAAAAACAGGTCCCAAGAACACATTTGTCGTTGGGTATCATGTGGTAGTTCTTTGTTGTGATATAAACATATTGATTTGTGGTCTGAGTCTCAGACGAGAAACAAGCAAAAGACACAAGAAACTGATACAGCTGCTTAGCAACGCTCGGTCCCATGTGTCTTTAGGTTTGAAATCCTCAGGTTATCTTCTCTACGTACATTAAGACAATCCCAGTGTCCCAAGTTCCTTGAGCTTTAACTTGTTCAGTAATTTCAATGATTTCTGCTAGAATCTTTAAAAATTTTAAGTAAGTAGGAGGTTTTTAAAGAGTAAAATGTTATTTAGCTATCAGACACATAGAGACAGCTCAAGCAGACTCGCCACAAAAACATTAACTCTGTGCAAAAATCTCAAGGCTTCTACAAGCAAATTGTAAAACACAAACGAGAAAAGTCTCTGCCAGAACACTGACGCTACAAGCACACCAGCAAGGCACACAAAGCGTTTCACATTATACATAAACGCACGACATGAAGAAGTGATTTTAGACACATTTCTTTTTTCAGATAGGAATTTTCTTACACGAGGTATGACATTATAAAATGACAAATCCAAACCACTGAATGCTTCTTAGAGCACGTTTATTATTAGGTATGATTGCTATGTACGGTGTATGAGTACAGCTGCCCCATTCTCCACTCCGTCACTGCTCAGCTTTCACATTAGTAATGTTGCTCCATACCCGAGTACACTCATATATCATGCACACTCCTGAACAGTAGGTGGCGGTATGACCTAGCTGGTTTGTGATTCACCAATAACCACAAGTAAGGAGTACACCGTGGTACACCTGGGTCATCAAACTACATGAGTGTGGAATAGACAAAGTCATCTATAAAGTGATCAGTAGATAAAGTGATCTACTGTATTATTATTATCCCTTCACTGCCATGTTTAAAAGGTGACACTTGGCTAGTTTTAACGTCACATTCTAAAATACCGGTTCACGTACTGTACATGTTTTGGTACAGTTGCTTCACACCTGATGCAAACCGTAGCCAAGTTCATCAGTCAGTTCACTCTAATTAAAAAACTGACTTTGCGTTTAAATACTCAGAACCAAGCCCTGGTTCCTGATATGAAAGCCCTATAGCACGTGTGGTCCAATGTTTCTTCAGTTCCCTGCTCACAACTTCACCTCCCCAGGGCAATTCATTCCCACATACTGTCTGGTAGAAAAAGGTATGACTGTGGATTTATCTTATTCTGTTAGATGGCTATAGAAACATTATGAAGCTTAAAATGAAAATAAAAAGGTGGGGTCTTTGGTGACGGTACGTAATCAGTACAGTTAGCTAGTGCAAAGCCAAGGATAAACCTGATTTTTTTAGTTTGTGCTCGACTTTGCAAGCAGTTCCTACTGTCGCTCCGACGATTTCTCAGCACGATTCTTTCTTTAAAATATGGCAGGGCCACACCCACAAGCAACAAACCCCAAGAGATACGAGTGTCTTGTCACCTGACTGCTAGGGGAAAAAGAAGGAAAAATACAACCATAACAATTATGTATGCCAAAGTGTAAAGTGTACATAAAAACAGCTAAATGCAAGGCTTGGGATCACTCTGTTGCCGAGGTTGTTGGATTGCGTAAGCTTATTGAGTCTACACACGTTAGATTTCCATTTGAAAAGAAAAAGTTTTGGTTCTGGAGTCTTGTGTCTGACGCACAGAAACTATATTAACATTAGCCAAAATGTTTCTAAAAGCATTGGGATTATAAAAGGTAGCATTCGCAGCTGTGACTAGTTGCCAGTACGAGACGTTATTTATGATACATTACGCAAGCGTGACGTGTCGAAAATGTATTGGCCAAATTCCAAATACGCACATCAAAGGGTATAAAATATAGGTAAGAATAAAGATCTTCTACTTATATAGTGCACTATGGACAGTATGTCCACTACTGAGAGATTTAATATCCTCCTCATTTTCAGTTTTTAAAATATAAGAGTTTGCGGTTCCTCTACCAGATCAGTCACAGAGCCAAACACCTATGAAGACAAGTACACGTGTGTGTGTGTGTGTGTGTGTGTGTGTGTGTGTGTGTGTGTGTACGTGAGCATCACTCACCCGCCATTCGTTACCAGCTCTCCCTGCGAGACATTCCTAGGCGTGGACGCATTAAAACGGGACAAAACCGAGCTGCAAAAGTGTCGCAACGTCTCAAATTGCATTTTCATCTCATCTTCTTCCTCCTCCTCCTTCTCCTGCTCTCTCCTCTAATGTTCCTTTTCCTCAGGAGAAAGAAACCACCCACAACACGTCCATCACACTGCCTCCTCGCGCTGCATTTAAGCACCGCTGCTGCTGCTGCTGCTGCTGAGTGTATCAGATGTATCGCCGAGAGCCCAAACACTCTCTCCCTCTCCCTCTCCCTCTCTCTTTCTCTCTCTCTCTCAGATACACTCTGTACAAGACTGTTTGTCACACTCAAACACACTCTGGCTGCGTTCCAGTCTGTACTTCTGTTCCAGCCACAGAGCTTTCACTCAGGCTTAGAAATCAGATCAACATTCCAACGGTATTTATTTATTTTCAGCACCATTATCATCATCACCACATCAGTACTGTCACCACAAACACCACCACCATCACCATCATTTCTATCTTTACTGTCATCACCACCACCACCATCATCATCATCACTATCATCATCATCATCATATTAATACTGTCAACACAAACACCATCATTACTCTTATCACCATCATCAGCATATTATTATTATTATTACTGTCACCACAAACACCATCACTAATCATCATTTTCATTACTCTCACTAAAAAACCACCACCACCACCGTTATCATAATCATCATCTTTGTTGTCACCACCATCATCTTCATTACATCATCGACATGGTCACATTATCAGTTCTTAAATGGGAAGAAAAGAGAAGCAGATCTGCACTCACCTGTCACCTGGAACACCCGAGTAGCATTTCACTGCTAATCCAGATGGGTCGAGATGACCTTTGACCTCGTGTCCAAACCTTCGGCCCTCAGCACCTCCATAGAACCAGGCGCCTGACTTGGTGAGGATTTCTTGTTGTTTTCGGCACAAGTTGCACACCCACATTACCTGCAAAAGAAGGGCCAGATGGTGCATTAATTAGCGAACGTTCCTGGAGGTTTTCGAAGAAAATACCATGCATGATGGAAATAATTGCATATTTAAAAACATTATTTATATTAAACATGAAAATAAATCTATCAATGCAATCACAAAGTACATTTATCACACAGTAAGGTTGAGACCTATTGACACTATCTGTATTAGGATTTACACCTGAGGTGAGCGGTGCTAACATCTTTTTCTTCCCGGAGTTGTGAGTGTGAGTTCCGGAGAATTCCTCAACATCACTCCAGTCCATAATTAAACAAGCTACTGAACTAATTAATTTAAACCGCTGTACTCCTGACCATACAGGTACAATACAGTACTAAAGATGAATAAATAAACACTACAGATGCATCACACAATCATATTAACGTTCAAGTTAAAGTAAATAAATAAAAATTTTAGTAAAAAGTAGTTTTCCCTCCTGTAAGATTTCATTCCTAATGTTCAGCTCAAATCTAATATTGATGCCCTGTGGAAGATTTTTTTTTAAATATTCTAAGAAATAAAATGAGAAATAAAATAAAATATAAGAAATTAAACATGCCGCATCTAAATAACGTATTCATATTCGTTACATCCTTAAGTGACTCACTGTATGCTAATAATCATGGACTGTAAAAAACTCTATCACTCTGACTGTCTCGCTGGCCGTCTCTCTGCCTGTCTGTCTCCCACCAGAAACCCAAATGTTATAAGATGTTTGCATTTAGTTGTAATAATGTTGCATTAATACATAAAACCAATTTTGTTTGTGAAAGTTAGAATGATTTTAATAAAATGGTGTTGAATCAACATTCAATTAATCACCACAAAACAACACTGCAAATACATTACAGAAAATTAACCTTCATTTATACGAACATCCAAACTGCATAAGGTCGAGTACAGATCTTAGACATTAAGTGGTGCAGACGTATATACAGTATCTGGTACAAGCTCATACTGCCCATGCTATATTTCACCTTCCTGACTTTATGGTTTGTTAAAATGCAATTGGTTGGACATTTTTGACTCAGAGGAGTTCTTTTGCAGCACTTCTTGCTTGATACAGCAATAACCAGGCATTTACTAGCCCTCAGCAAGGTTACCTGGTGAAGCAGTAGTTAGCATTGAGCACCAGAGCCACCAGGGCGAAGGTCTGATCAGGAAACCGACAAAGTACTTTCACACTGCATAACTTTTGAATAAATATTCAATTATTTGTTAAATGTACCTTACAGCACAAAAAAAAGATTTTTTCCCACATATCCCAGTTAGGGAGCTGGGGTCGGAGCACAGGATCAGCCAATGCCCCTGGAGCACAGAGGGTTGAGGACCTTGCTCATGGGCTCAATAGTGGCAACTTGGCAGTACTGGGGCTTGAACCCTTGAACTTCTGATCAGTAACCCAATAACCCATAGCCTTACCCGTTTGAGTCACCACTGCCCTGCTATCCAGAATTTCCATTGGTAATATAGTTCCGTACCTGAGTACACTTTGCATGTTTACCCTCTCCGATACAGCAGGTGGCAGAACTATCCACATAGTTGTTTTGTACCGTTTTTGGTTGTTAGCCGCCTCAAGTTCAGCGTAGGCTGCGCGTATACTGAGATTTTAAATGAGACAGACATCATTAATGACCCTGAGCTCTAAACCGCACCCCAGTACGATTGACTTTTATGTTTGTTGCAAACCGTGCTTAAGTGCCCCACACCCTGCTCATATTTTGTTCTTATTATGAAATCATACTTCAGGACTGGACTTTAGGATGAAACCATTTTAAGAAGTTTTAAGAAAAAAATAATAAACACTAGCATCAGAAGTATAATCATTTGAATGATCTAGCATTTAAGTCAAGAAATATAAAAATCATGTCATATTTGCAATAATGTGTAATAGTTTTTAGTGTTATCCCAACATTGTGTTATCAACGTCGATCCAACCTTTTATCAAAGTAATTCTAAGTTTAAAAAACAACTCAATGGCAATAGTGCTTCAAGAAACAGTGTCAACTGACAACCAGACAATTCCTTCTAGTCTGTCTGTCTGCCTGTCTACTATATAACACCTGATAATGGATTATTTTAAAGGATGTAAAATTTAGAATGAAAGCCTGACATAAGATTAAATGTTTAAAAATAATAATAATGTTAATTTTGGATTATTAAAATTTTTACATGTTAAATTCTGAATCCTGACTATAAATTTCTCAACATTGATTTTGTATAATTAATAGCTTTTAGACTGATTTTTAATAGTTGAAGAACAGATTTTAGATTACTAAAAGTTTTAAAGCCTCTTAAAGATAAAAAAAAAAAAAAGGTTTTGTAAAGTTTACAGTAAAGACCGAGCAGGACAGAAGAGTCTGAACAGATGCTGTATAATTAGTGACGTGTAGCTGATAAAGAAAATACAGTATTGATGACACGATGTTACAATGTTCATACCCATGGTGTCGGCGCGAGTCATTCTGCAGGTCAGTGAATCGTTAGCGCTCGTGATTAAAGAGTAAAATCCGTCCTCGGAAAAGGATCCTCCAGTCGGGAAGCCAAACGCTAAAGTGTCAGTCTTTCTCAAGTTCATCAAAAGCAAGAGAAATCCAGGCATTTCCCACAGAAGGCAGGAGGAGAGTGTCTCCAACGAGCACAAATATGAAAAACAAGGTCACACTGCCGTCCTGCTGCTCAATGTCACTTAAAGTGAAGTGTGTAGCGCTGAGCTACTTGTTATTCCTACATTATTCATCAATCTAGACGGTGTCAAGCAGCTAAAGTTTGACTCCTGCTCATCATCGTGGCTCATCAGACACCGAGCACAACGCCGCAAAGATCTAATAAGGTAGGAACGTGAAATTATTTTTTGTATCAGTTATAGATTTAAATCAAATCAAAAACTTATTCTTTTATTTAGTTTAAAAAAATGCACTTTGTGGTTTAAATGAACTTGGTGTCTGCTCTCCTCTTTGTTTAAGCAAATACACAAATGAGTGTAAGTGTGTATAAAGGGCGCAAATGTGTGTCGTGTGAATATGTGCTAGGACCAGGCCAGGGTAAGAGCACCTTGACGTCATATAGTCTGGAATGTAAAAGAATCTGGTCACCCGGCACTTTACTGCAACCCGATCAGGTCGCTCACCTCCACACAGAACACACGACTCCGACAAGCGATTCCATCTGGGGCTGAAAATCTGTGATTTTACATCAGAATACAGGTGCGTGTGTGTGGGTGTGTATGTGTTTGTGTCTGTGTGTGTGTGTGTGTATGCGTGTGTTTGTGTCTGTGTGTGTGCGTGGGAGGTTTTGAGCTCAGCATGTTATAACATCTTAAAAACATTTTTCCACCCAAACGTCTGTATCCATTAATAAAATGGTGGGAAAACTCACCAAAGATTTGTAAGAGCGACTTACATTTTTGTCTCATTACACATCTGAGCAGTTGAGGATTAAAGGCCTTGCTCAAAGGGCCCAACAGTGGCAACTTGGTGGTTGTGGGGTTTGAACCTGGGATCTTCTGAACCTTTACTAAAAAATATGAATAAAAAAATAGACTTCTTTACTAATCCCACCCCATACTAATCAGACCCCCTAACACCACCCCTATACTAAACCCACCCCACCCTAATACCACCCCAAACTTAATACACCTCACCCTAACCCCACCAACATCTATACTATACCAACACACCCTAATGCCACCCCTATACTAACCATCAATACTAACCCCACCCAACCCTTACTCCACCATGCTAACCTCACCCTATCCTAAATCAATCCCTTTACTAACCTCACACCATCCAAACTCCACCCCTATACTTACACTTTACCCCTATACCCACCTCGCCCTTACTCCAACCCAAACTAATCCCACATCTCATCCTAATCTAATCCCACATCTCATCCTAACTTCACCCTTATAAACTTGCTCCTCGCTTTAACTCCACCCTAACCTTATCTAACCCACGCCTATACTAACCACACCCATACCCCATACCCACCATAACCCCTCCCCATAATAAGCCTGTCCTCTACCGTAACTCCACCTCTATACCAACCCCTCCTCTCAACTCTAACCCTCACTCTTACTCCACCTCATACTAACCCCCCGACCCCCCCACCCACCCCCATATTAACCCTACCCAAACCCTAACATTAACTGTCATGAGTATTTAGCATGGGCCCGGACATGTGCACATGTTGTTTGATCATGTGTACTGATGTAACTGTGTTCATCATAAACTCTCTTCTGATCTAGAATACAGAGAAAACAAAATGCTGTAAAACTGTTTATTTGCTGAACTGTAACTTTCTGTCTCTAGCACCTCAGAAAGTGTGTTAGTGGTTATTTACAGCCTTGTTGTGTGCGTGTGTGTGTGTGTGCGCGTGTGTGTGCATGTGTGAATGATGATCCACCTAACGCGAGGCATTGTGCACACACTGCAATATTCAGCAGGCTGAATAAGCAATTTATCACTGATTAACACCTGACTGAGAGGACCGTTAGCATGGAACGCTGCTAAAATTGTGTGTGTTAATGAGTGTGACTTCAGGAAGCTGTCTTTTTTGCCCTGCTGTGGATTTTTTTTGTAGATACTCTCTTGTTCAGTCTCATGATGTCACCAACATTACTGTACGTTTCACCTCGTTCATTTCTTCATCCTAATGCCTTGAATGTGATTCATCAATTAATGCTTCATCATAGAAAAATGCTTTTTAAACACAGTTACACACAGACTAGTCATTAGTCATTAAACTCAAAAGAATGTCCTTCCTATCATTTATAATTTATATACTAGACAAGCGTCTTTGGACAAATAGATACCCTCAGGGCCATAAGAAAGGTAATAGATTGTATTGTTGACACTTTCTAAACCTTTATAGAGTACTTTCAAAGATTCATCCATAACCCAATTACTCTATGTACAGTGCCTTGAAAAAGTATTCACACCCCTTGAACGTTTCACATTTTGTCACGTTGCAACCACAAACATAAATTTATTTTTAGAGGTGATTTTACTGTATGTGATAGACCAACACAAAGTGGCACATAATTGATATTATTGAAAATGATAAATAGTTTATTTTATTTTTATTTTTTTTTACTAATAACTGTTTAAAAAAGTGTGGCGTGCATTTGTCTTCAGCCTCCGATTCATTACTTTGTAGAACGACCTTTTCACTGCGACTACAGCTACAAGTCTTTTAGCGTATGTCTCTACCAGCTTTGCACATCTAGACAATTTAAAAACTTTTGCCCATTCTACTCTGCACAGATGCTCAAGCTCAGTCTGATTGGATGACGAACTGTGCATTGTGAACAGCAATATTCAAGTCTTGCCACAGATTCTCAATTAGATTTAGGTCTGAAATTTAACACATGAATATGTCTCTCTAGACTTTTGCAGACTCTAACAGGTTTTCTTTTCCTGACCAGCTTCCCTGTCCCTGCTGAAGTAAAGCATTTCAACAACATGATGCTGCCACCACCATGCTCAGTGTTGGTTTGCCGCCACACTTACTGTTTTACATTTAGGCCAAAAAGTTACATTTTGGTCTAATCTGACCAGAGCACCTTTTTCTACATGTTTGCTGTGCCCCCCACATGTCTTGTTGCAAACTGCAAACTGGACTTCTTATGACTTTCTTTCAACAATGGCTTTCTGCTTGCCACTTTTCTATAAAGGCCAGATTTATGGCGTACACGACTAATAGTTAATAATAGATTCTCTCACCTAAGTTGTTTCTATTTTCGGCTGATGGATTGAACAGTGCTCCCCAAGATGTTCAAAGCTTTTTATACCCAGCCTTGTGCCCTAAGTCTCCTAGGATAGGGCCAGGGGTAGCTCAGTGGTTAAGACATTGGACTACGGTTCGAGGGATCCCGGGTTCAAACCCCACAACCATTAAGTTTCCACTGTAGGGCCCTTAAGCAAGGCCCTCAACTGCTCAGATGTACTGTATAATGAGATAAAATGTAAGTCGCTCTGGATAAGAGTGTCTGCTGAATACAGGACAAAGTGCTATAGACAGTGCTGTGAGTGATGGATGTTTTAGGGTGGTGTTTTTTTATTTGTTCTATTTATTTGCTTTCTATTTCTATTTTTTATTTATTGTATGAGTGTACTTGTATAAATTCTCCTCTTACTGACTATTTTTCTTTATTAGAAAGATACATCACTTCGAGTTACTGCCTGAGAGAAGCCAGTAAGAAAAAGAAAGGGGAAATTCTGCCCCCTAGTGTAAAACGTGCGAAGGAACACTCTAAAGTGTTTCTCAAAACTCTAACTGATGTCCCATTCATTTCTCGATCCTATATCCTCTGGTCTGTAACACCGTAAATCGATCACAAGTCCAGAGTGTCCAAAGCATGCACAAATCATGAAATAGAGGAGGAATCAAAGAGATAGGAAAGAGGAGGGTTCTGAAGCGAGGACACACCGAGGCTTCTTATGTACAAGTCTACATCATAAACCCTGCACCTGTCCTTAAAACACATCAGAAATATATACAAATAGAAAATGAGCCTAATAATCTTTGCATGTATTTTGTAGTAATCAATTAAACGACATGTGCAAATTAAATCCTTGCCTAAAATCCAAGAAATAGATTTAAAGAGGCATTTGGCTCATATCTTACCTCAATCACAGTGTTGGGTGTAACGCGTTACAAAGTAACGTTAGTTTGTACTTTTTTGATGTAACGAGTAACCCGCCCCCCTCTCTTATTCCTGCTGTTACACCCCTATCTCATATACCCCATGCGGTTTGACTACGCATGGACCAATGCACGGAAAGATGGAAACCTAATCACAGCGGCAAAACCCGAATCATGATGAACCGCACTTACGGCCACCGCGTGAAACCACGGTGAGATAGGGGTATTAGTAGTTAACAGATTATGGGTCTAGCGCTGAGTGATGATGGTAGAATAATTATAAAGGTCTTAACTAAAACAACATGCATGAGGAATCACAAAGGAGTTTTTATTTCTTGCAATGGAAAAGTACTCGAACAAATTTGTATAATGCCAAATCCCCTATTTTTTTAATATCCATATTTTTCATGAACGTTTCAGAAAGCAACAGTCACATGACTAGGGCCATTATAATATTTAAATATTTAGTCATGTGACTGGGTCCATTATAATATTTAAATATTTAGTCATGTGACTGGGGCCTATTATAATATTTATGTACTTAGTCATGTGACCAGGGTTTATTATTATATTTAAGTACTTAGTTGTGTAATTAGAGCCTATTATAATATTTAGATACTCAGTCATGTGACTAGGGCCAATTATAATATTTAAATATTTAGTCATGTGTCTAGGACCCATTATGATATTAAAATACTTAGCCATGTGACTAGGGCCTGTTCGAATATGTCAGTAGTTAGTCATGTGACTAAGGCAGAGCTGAAAAGAAAGGGATGACCAGTAACAGATTATGCAGGTATAGAAACAAAAATATATTAAACAAAACAAAGCTCGCATAGAACAGCTTCATGAAAGATTTTTGTGATCACATAATTTTTACACACAAATTTGCATAATCTATGGCAATATTTCACACTTGCTGTAGGGATTGTGAGCAATACAGGTTGTTTCTCATATAAAGGAAGATTTATTCATTAAAAAACAAAAGCACACCACAGAGATTTAGACCAGTCACAGCACCATAATGTTTTTCTTCAGACTCCACAGAGTCTGCTATGAGCTTCAGGGTGGAGATTACTCACACAAACCCAAACCCAGTCTGCATTAACAACTATATCCATGAAGACAAACATAAAGACTGAGGTGTGTTCGTTACCTTGTTGGAGCGCAGAGACACTCGGCCCCCACAGCGAGCGCAGAACTTGGTTTGGCAATAAGAACAGACGTGGCCGCAGCCGTCGGCAAATTTGGTTTTGTGGCAAATTCCGCAGATTGGAGAGTCGCTCTTCTGCTCCGGATTCTTCTGAGCCTCGTCACCGAGCTTCTTCACTTGATCCTTATACATCTCAAACTGCTGATGCAGCCTTCTGCTCCAAGGAGAGAGGAGAGTGGCAAGCCAAACATCCCAATCAGAATCCGATCACACAATCAGAATTTACCCAGTATCAGATTAGAATCAAAATCAGAGAGTTAAAAAAAAAGCAAAAGATCTGAATCAGAATCAAATTACAGTCAGATTTAAATTGGAAGTAAAGTCACATTTCAACTAGAATCAGAATGAAATCAGAATTATATAACATTTAGAATAAAATCAGAATTTGAATCAAAATAAGAATCAAATTAGAATCAAAATTAAACCAAAAATCATATTTAAAAAATACAACCAAACTCCTAAATCAGAATCAACATCAGTTTCAGATTCAAAATTCAATTGTGAATTTCAGCTACACCTATAATCATAAGCAAAGGAAGATTTTAAATGACAGCATTATGTTTAACCGAAGACAGAAGTTACTGTATAAAATTTAATTTAATTTTTAATTTAATCAAAGTTAGATCCACACTTTTGTGTAATCAGAGACAAAATTAACATTTCAATCAGAAGATTGCATTATTTTATATATATATATATATATATATATATATATATATATATATATATATATATATATTACAGAGAGCACAGTAAAAAATAGCTCAATAGTTCAGAACTACTTTGAATTAGAATCATTCAGAATTACAATCAGAATAATATGTAACATTACAGTTACAGTAGAACTATAATAAGAACATGTTTTAGAAGCAGAATAGGTATAATTTAATTCTGGTCAGGATAATAATCCAAATTGGATGGATTACATACATTTTTTTCTGAACTGTAAAGAGACTGAGAACTGGAAGTCTGAATTATATATATATTTTTTTTATTGTGTCAATTGAAATCAAAGGCAAGATCCTAAATAAAAATAGTAATTGGAATCAGAATTACAGTGAGAGCAGAAGATGAGATTTATAATGAAATTTACAACAAAAAAAGAAAAAGAAAAAAGGAAATTCATAAAATAGATGAATTTAAATTATAATTGTGGTATATAATAAAGGTAAGAATAAGAAAAAAAATAGAATCACCGCAGATTTCCAATCTAAAAAAAGAAATAAAATGATAAGAGTGAGAATTGGAATAAGAATATGAAGAAGAATCATAATTTGCATCCTAAAGTAAATATGCATGTCATAATAAAGTTAAAAAAAAATTTGATTATAATTTAATAGTGAATCTGATTATAACTAACTTGGCTGAAGCATCTGAACACTCACCTACATAAAACCCACTTAATTCTTCATTCTGCTCACACATACAAACACATACATACAAACACACACTATGAAAAAAAAGAGGGCGTGTCTGAGCACGAAGAGTACCGAGGTTTTTGTGTACTTACTGAGAAAGCTGCAACATTGGCCCTTTGATGGGGGACATCCTAGAAAGATATTTTTATAGAGCTCAGCATGCACAAAAAAAACAACAAAATGATGGAGAAAATGAAAATGCAGAAAAATATAATAATAATAATAATAATAATAATAATAATAATAATAATAATAAATGACACAAATGATAAAAAGAAACATATAGGTCATGAGAACTTATGAAAAAACATAAAACCAGCATAAACCAGTAATCATAAATAAAATTAGATGATAAAAAAAAAACATGACTGAGCTGTTGATCTTGCTGATATTAAATGGGGAATTCAAGTCAAAGGGGGACGTTTGATTGAGCAGAATGACAGAACAGTTCTGAGAGAAAAACTTAAATTATTTCTCTATATAATACTCTGATACACTTATACACTTATCCCAGAGTTTCGTAATCAGACTGCCTACTTCACGTTTAAAACACTGGCCTTGCAAGAACTCTTTAATGGTCCAAACATGTGATCAGGACTGTATGGGGAATGTCAAAATAACTCACAGCTGAGTTCCTGTAATGTGCAAATTGTGTTGGTAAATGATTTTGTAAAACTGCTGTACAGCGATACAAATATCCGTGAGCCAAGAGGAGAACAAACCAGCAGGAGAAAATGACAAAAAATTGTCAGTAAAGGCTTACTGTATGTTATGCCTGAGCTGTAGATTTTGAAAATTTTGGTTCTGAAAGTTTAGTTGCACCCCGTAGTGTTTTTGTATAATTATTTATTTTAATGTGTGTTATGCGCTTAAAGAAAAAATAAAAGTAGATTTTTCTTAAAAGAAAACCATTTAATCTTTTTTTCTCTTATATATTTTACATTGCTGTTTCATTAAGCAAAACAAATTTTATTTGATTACTCGATTAATCTATTAAATTTTGGGTGGAATACTTGATTGCTAAAATATTCGATAGCTACAGCCCTATACTGTATCAATCGCTTTTATGTCTTCATAATAAATACATACATAAATTTATATAGAACTACAGAAAAATACAGCCTGAATAGATGTAGCTGAGATCGTTGATGCCTCTGATGTGTGTAGACAGCTAGTACAGCTAGCTCGCTACACCAGGCTAAGCTGAGAATAAAGATACAGTAGAACAAAGTAGAGGACGTAAAAGTAAATCGTGTGTAGATTTTATATAAAGCTGTAGATTATATATAAAGCTTGTGGGCATGGCCATGACAGGCCATGCCCACAAAAGGCAAACTACAAATGAGATGAAAGACGCATATCCTAATATTTCTAATGTACAATAAGGTATTGCACACGTGAGAACTGCTTAATAAATAGTCAAGTCTTAAGCAGGCCTTTCTCCCGATCTCTGTAGGAGTAATCTGACACAGAAAACCCCAAATGTAAAAATCTATCTCAGAACAAGCATCGTTACCAAACAGCAGGGATACGCTACGACAGCCAAGCTTTCGGCACCATCAGATCTTCTGATCTCATGCTGCAGATTAGCGCTCGGCTAATTCCATCAGGCTAATAGGATCCTGAAAGGAATAATTAGGCCTCAACAAAATGCCGTCCACGGCGTAGTCCATACAGCCGCGTGGATCAAGAGGAGCAACGGAATCTCCCGGGAAAGCACAGCTTATCACTCAGTCGTAATAATCACAATAATAAAGTTCAGATGCTGTGTGAGCTTGTTTCCCAGAATGCTTTGCACAACGTCCTTCTTTACTACAAATCCATTGACTTTACTAGACTGTAACCTAATCAGCACTGGACTAGAACATTAGCTTATATCACATTAATTACAGCATATGTGTAAAGAATTAAATGCTTTCAAATTTCAAACATACAGTACTGTAGAACATTGTGAATGGTCAAGTGAAAATGCTTCAGGATTGATCACTTGCAGAAATAGATTTTACTCTTTTTTCTTCTCCCTCATTGTTAATGAGAGCAGCTCTGACTCTCTCACACACACACACTGTGTACTCTTGATCCGTGAACCTGTTGAACCTCCTGTTTCTGTTCCAAACAACCTGTGATGTGTGTGTGAGCGTGTGAAAGTGTGTGATTGTGTGAGTGTGTGTGGTTTCAGGCTAGACTGAGTGATTGCCAGGTATGTTGTGACAGAAACGCTGGATTGTGTCCAGAATCTGCAGCCGCAGCTTTGTGTCTCTGTCTTTAACGAGGTTAGCATCAAGACGTTGTTTCGGTTTCACTCTGTGCTAGTGTGAACATGAAAAATAACATCACGGAAAGGAATTAATGGGCTTACAGAGATTTACTATCTATCTTCTTGCAAACAGGTGCAAACTGAATGAAGGCCCAGGAGATCAATCGCTTAGTTTTCAAAATGTATGTGGACACTATTTTGGCCTTATAGTGTATAGAAATTGTTTAGTGCACAGGGTCGGAGTGGCATTGGTAGTTCAGTGGTAGGGTTCTCGTCTGCCATGTAGAAGTCATAAAAAAAATCAAATAGTCCAATTAAGTGCCCAGAACAGAATATGATGACATTATAAGTATTAGCATCTACAACTGTGTAAGGTTTTTACTGTACAGCATTCATTCATTCATTCATTCATCGTTAGTATCTGTCTGGGCAGGGTCATGTTGGTTAAATTAGAGCTAGACTCACAAAACATAGCTCTCTGGTTGATTGCTAACCTTTGTAAATTGCTCTTTAGTTGAGCCTAAACTAAAATAATGTAGCTGATGTTGAGGAACTGTCTGAACTCACAGGGCCCAAGGAGTAAGAAGTCCCCTTCTGCAGACAGGGTATTAAGCTCTTCTATAATAATAAAAAAAAAAAACTTTTGGTATTCCTTTGGTAATCACCTACAACTCCACTACCAAGTGTGCCAAACCCATGCTGAACCATAACAATCTTATTTAGAAGTTTAGTGTGGATTTAGTATCTATTAGAGCATACTATTAAGTAGATTAGTACACACAGTGAGATTTACCATGGTTTTAGTGTCTATAAGAGCATACTATTTAGTAGTTTATTGTGCAGGGTGGCATTTAGCCATGGGTTTAATATCTATTAGAGCGTACTATTCAGTAGTTTAGTGCACAGGGTGGGATTTAGTCATGAATTTTTATTCTATCTATTAGCATGCACTAGTAGTTTAGTTTAGTAGTTTACTGCAAAGGATCGGAGGGGCATTGGTGGTTCGGTGGTAGGGTTCTCGCCTGCCATGTGGAAGGCCCAGGTTCAAGCCCCACCCAATGCCCAAACCCCAGCCACTGCATGCAGCACCGGTCCCAAACATCAGGAAAGACATTCAGACTAAAAACGGTCCCGAGTGTGTGGACCGGATGGTCGGCTGTGGCAACCCCTTAATGGAAGCAACCGAAAGAATAACAGTCTGCAGGGTGGGATTTAGTCATGGATTTAGTATCTTTTAAAGCATACTATTTAGTAGTTTATTGCCCAGGGTGGGGTTTAGTGGATTTTTCGACTGCTCGAGTAGTAAAACATGAAGCGATCCATGTCAACACTAAACAAGGGGATTCTTTATGATTCATTATGAAGAGGCAAGAAATGTGTGAAGAACAGCAAATCACTACAATCCACCTTCAACTTGAGAAATGCTACAATGTTGCATTTTTATTCAGCAACTATATTACAAATTTTCAATCATGGATTAATTATTTATTGATTAATTGATTGATTGATAGCTATGATTTCTTCCAAATCCGTGACGAACCGTACCGAACTCGTTATTTTCTACATTCCGTCATTGGTGACTCAGCTCCATGCTGCCTATAGAAATGCATCACGTTTCATATGTCACGATGTTCCTCTACACTCTACATAGTGCCCTAAACATACAATAGGAAGCTGTTTGGGACAGAGCCCATTCTGAGCGGACAGCGCCGTGGTGCTGAAAATGAAAACCACACATACACACACGGAAGAGCCACGCCGGCACATAGACCACTAAAACCAGGAACTCAGACCGCAAATGCGTGTAATAAATGACTGAATGGGGTGATGAGAAAGATGAAAGAAAAGATGGCGCTCAGAGCCGAAGTGAGCAAAGATCAAACGCTCAGCCCTCAGACCTGATCTAACCTGCCGTGCAACCAGCTCCAGACTGACAGCATGCAATAACCTGCATGCAGGAGATGCATTGATGAGGAAGCAAAGAGACAGAGAGATGCATCCAGCTGCAGTGTGCATGTGCTCTGCATGTTTACACCGAGCTACATTTCCTCTCTCAGCACCGGCAAGCTGCGGTGTTGGATTTCCCAGCTCTAAAAATAACGTTGTAAAGAGACAACACACACACACACACACACACACACAAATATGATCGATCGGCTTGCTCACTTCAACATGGACTGCTCCTTCTCTTCTTCTTTCTTCTGCCGATCCATGACCGAGAGGATGATCTTCCTCTCCTCCTCGGTCAGGTGGCTCAGATCCGGCATCTCTGGAGCTGACATCTTTCACACACACACACACACACACACACACGGCAATGGAACATGTCAGAGACACAGATAGAACATCATCATTCCTTTAGAGAGGTGTGTGTGTGTGTGTGTGTGTGTGTGTGTGTGTGTGTGTGTGTGTGTGTGATGAAAGCCTGAGGCTCTGCAGAGAAATGCAGTGCAGCACATGGAAATCATCATCATCATCATCCTCACGTGCACATTTATCTTTACACGCTGAATGTAGCAACATTATGGCAACATTGTAACACCTATACTGCATTGCCTTTTAAGTGTGCGCGCGCGCGTGTGTGTGTGTGTGTGTGTACGCATGCATGTGGTGAGTAACAACACGGTCATCAATACAAACACAAATCAACCTCTTACCTTTTTAAATTTTTTAGCTCCACATCATGATTAATCCCAGTCTAACCCATTTCTGCAGCTGTCCTGTGCAAACCCCCGTCTCACCTTCATCCAGAGAAAATAAAAATAAAAACATATAAAATCTACAAATCGTGCGGCCTTTTTGATTTCCTTTATTATTTATTTTTTGCGCCCTCCTCCCCGTTTTCCTTCCTACTTCCCTCTTTCTTCTCTCCCCCTTCTAACCTGCACCTCCTCTCCTCTCCTCTCCTCTCCTCTGGGGTGCTGCCTGTTTTCTCCCCCAGATTTCCTAAATGCGGGAAAAAAACGGATGCAAAAAGAGGAAATGGAATAAAATGAAGCGGAATAAAGCGGGTGGGCGGGGTCAGGCGTGCTGACGTCACCAGCTTCCCGTGCGGCAGGTTTGTTATGGAAGGCCTGCGGGGACAAAACGCGGGATGAAGCCTGTCTGTAGATCGCGTGCGCTTCCTAGTGAACACACAGCACACTCGCGCACAGGGTGATAAACCTCACCAGTCCGTCATTACACCTTATAGGGCGCCTAAGTAGGCAGCATCAGTAGTGTTGCATCCCTAATCGTTTCCTATTAAATATATAGAAGATAATATATATATATATATATATATAGTGAGGATTTAACAATAATTATAGCACTTAAGTCCAATTCAATCCAAGTCAATCTGAGGTATTTAGAAGCCTGACCTAACTGCAGACTAACAGTAACTTTAATTATTGTAATGTAACATGTAATTATTTAACATAATAATTATTTAGTTTAATAATTAAAATAAAGTCATTTGTTCATAATATTTTGCTGTATTTCGTAATATAATTTATTCACAATTTAAAAATTTTCATTTGTCATTTTCAAAGTTCGGGGCGCCGGACGAACGCGTGTCTATGTAGGCGCGTGAATGTTTTGAAAGGCATGTGTTTTAAAGCTGAGCTTTAATTGGGTTTTTTTCAAATCATCCTTGGGGCGGAGTTCTGTGCGCCTCGGACCCGCCCACTTTTATTCTTAACGAATCAATATTGTTTTTAAATATTTGGGCTCATGTGATTGGACCATTCCCAACGAGTTTTATTAACGGTCAGCAGATTGTTATTTAATGTATTGAATGGTGATTGACGTAGAAACCAGATAAATATGAGAGAAAATTCTGTAATTTCTTTGCTAAAAGGCGATCGGGTGAAGAAAGAAAAAGTTAAAGAGCTTGGACCAGATCGACCTGATCTTATAATTAAGCAGCAGTCAAGTGATCACGGCCGAGCTTACACTCCGTGCTTTTACAGAACTTCTTATGGCTATTTATAGACGATTATTAAAAGTTAAATTGTAATTTTGTTTACAATTAATTAAATTGTAATACTGTAATTGATATGTGCAAAGAACACTCACTCATTCCCACTCATCGTCTATACTGCTTTCTCCACCTAAACCTTAGAGGGTCAGTAAATTTCAACAAAGCAATCTGAAAACATCTTTAATTTACCACTAATTATCATTATTCAAAACTAGGATAGACTATTTTAATATCTAAGATCTATGATTTATTACTAAACATGAACGTAATAAGTAAATATGAGAAAATAACTATAAATAAATACATTTAAACCTTATGTTCACTGACAGTTTAACATTCATATATCATATAAAAATAAAAATAAAATGAAAGGGGTTACAAAACTCGATCTTAAATACGCATAGAATTAATCATGATTAATATTTAATAATTAAAAAGAGTAAACCTTTGGCAAGCCGTAAATAAATGTAGTGTATATTAAAACTTACAAGCCTAGTAAAGAAATGCAGCAGCTTTTAAAATCACGTTTTTGACAGTGAACGTGGTGCGGCAGCGCCCTCTACTGGACACACGGCAGAATACACACAATGTACAATCTGATGGTTCATCAGCTACATGGTGCATTTATTATACTGTACTGCATATCGAATAAGGAGGATCAGGGTAAGTTTACTGTTTGTTTGTTTGTTTGTTTGTTTGTTTGTTTTGCATTTTGATTTCTCAGGGAGTAATAAGGCAGACGTGTGCTTATAGAGAAGCAAAATACAGTAAGAGATGGAGAGAATGTGATGGCACTAATTTGATGATTTTTTACTTTAATCAAAAACTTAATCAATATTTTAGTGTTATATTTATCATTTACATTGCATCATATCTCAAATGATGCTAACATTCATTCATTATGTATTAGTATTGATTTGCTGGCTTTTACTTAAACATTTTACAACTTTAAAACTAAGTTTACCATGGACATTTAATTCTTCTTCTATTGAGATTTTTGCTTTTTTGTACAATCTCCCTATTCTCTTTGTCAACATTTGTATAAATAATCTCATCGTGCTTATCAATTCTGCTATTCATCAATTAAACATTCATGAGACCTGCTCAATACCTCGTTGATGCTGATAAAATAAACTTTCCTCACTTTATCCTAAGGGGATGCTAACTTCTGCACAACCTTCAGCCCCTGACTATGAATTTATCATTAATATACAGTTTGACATAATGGTGATCATCTTTAACACCTGACGAAACATGAAAAGCACAGTGAAAACTCCTGCAGTGTTTACAAGCTTAACTTTGGTTAGGCCCAAAAAACAATGAGTTGTGCTCATCTAAAAATAACACAAAAATGAGAGAGAAAGAGAGAGAGAGAGAGAGAGAGAGAAGCAGAAAGGGTAATTAAGATCATTTAAACATTCCTTTCTGTAACTCCACCTCATTCTTCATCCTCCACAATTACAGCTGAGCTTCAGAGCAGACGAGGACGACTGAAAGCTGTGATGGAGTAAAAGAGTTCTGTTATGTTTAGTTATTGGATAGTGAATCACAGTTAGTTCAGAATTTTTAAACCTAAACTTGGAGTAGAGAAGCCAAATAAACACAAGGTCAATGTCGTCATGTTAAACAATCATTTTTTATCTTTCTCCTGTATTTTTGCCTTCTTTACCTTTATTCCTTGTTTAAGGTCATGTCTTGAGGATGCTTAACCTGAACACACATACACAAACGCACACATATGACACTGACATATGATATTATCATAACTGCACCTATAATTAACTTTTGGCTATACCTAACCGTGTTCTCAGTGACCAATGAAAAGAATTTTATCTCTGTTGGTTTCCAAAAGTACAAAAAAAAAAAAAGGTCATGGCCATGGGGACTAGCCAAATGTCTCTTCAAGGTCAAAACGAGGTCGAGTACTCCAAACCGACATGCTAGAACAACAAATGTGAGAAAGAAAGTAAGCGCAGGGTCTCTCTCGTACACACACTCAGGCCACAAGGTGACCACTGTGGCTCAAACCTCAGACTTCAAACTCCCATATAATCTTTCTATAGCTTTAACACACAAACACATTATAAAACCATTTCTTCATACATAAGTAATAAAGACAGTGTGTGTTGGTGTTACAGTAAAACACTAAACGCTGGCTTGCTGTGATGAATCAGTCACAGTTAAGACCCTGAAGTTGATTTATTTTCTTTTAAGAGAATGTCTCCGAGTGGTTTATTCCTCTTACACAAAAAGCAGTTTTCTGTTTATTTTTATTTATAACACATACGAGGTTGAATTTTAAATTTTATTCATTTAATATTATATAAATTATATAATTATATAAATATTATAATATAAAAATTTATCCGAACGCTGGCTGTACAAAGACAAATCATCATTTTTTTAATGTAATCTCTTTGCTTTTCAATACACACTTCACTCATTAAAAAAGACAAACGCACTGTTGCCTTCACTTCACCTCTGACATCAGAATTGAATCTTCGTGCTCGTAGGGCTGCTTTCAGGGGACCAAAGAGGTGAGAGACTGATGGTGCGAGATCAGAACCATAGGGAGGATACTTTAACACCTTAAAACAAAAACAAAAAAAAAAGGTTTTTGCAGAGGTTCGACGGTGTAGGCAAAAGTGTGTACATTGTCATGCAAGATCATGACGCTCTTGGATAGCAGTCCTCTGCGTTTAATCCGAAGTTCAGGCTCCAGCTCTTCATTAAGTGTCTCACTATAATGTTGAATGTTGAGTACTGTTAAATGTTCAACCTTTTTTCTAATAATGTTCCAATACTGGTCCAAGAAAACTGTATCATTGGTGAATTTTCCAGTTAATTGTTGACTTTTGCACTTTTCTGTGATTGGCGATTGAGGATGTTTCCGTTCCATACCCTTCCGTTTACTCTCAGGCTCGTCACCAGTAATGATTCTCTTTAAGAAACGGTGCGAATTTGGTTTGCAGATATCCAAAAACTTTTGTTTACACTCTTCCATGAGTTGTTTCGGCACCGGGTACACCCTCAGACCACAGACAAACTCGAATCACTGCACGCTGCTCTTCTTTTGTAGGGCATCCATTTTAGCCCGCACCACTGTTACAAATGGACTGATGTAACACCTGCGAAGCCGTGCCCGGAGACACAGCAGTCTTCAACGTCTCCCCTCACCAGCGCCTCACTTTATTCTCCCTCTTCAGGTTAATAAGACAAAAGCCCTGCAGCTTGTTACGCCGTGTTAAAGTTACAGCTTTACCTATGACGGTAACAAAGCACTGACACTGGAGACTCCTTCCATACATCATACACAAGCACATTTCTCCTTAAAAGAAAACATCACCGTGTCAACGATCACAGGTTCATTCATGCGTACTTCACTGCACACATCCTTGTGAATGAGCAGTTGCTATGGAAACATATAATAATGTATGGTAGTTAATTAGAGTGCATTAATCAACGCCTTCTGACCAATCACACACCATGTCTGTGAGCACAGCAGCTGTACTGAGTTTATTACTGCAGCTGTACACTGATACTAGTAATAGGAGCTGCAGTCCATCTCAGCGCATGCGTGTGTGTCTGTGGCTCTGCAAAGCGTCTGTATAAGCATGCACGCGCACCCACACACACACACACACACACACAGGGTCAGACATTCCCAGCATTACTCTCTCTTTTTAACACACACACACTTGGTCAGACATTCCCAGCATTACTCATTCACACACACACACACACACACACACACTGGTTCAGACGTTCCCAGTATTACTCATTCACACACGCACGCACATACATTTGCGTGTCTGTCTGTTCCATGTTTTACAATGCGGTCGCTGACTGAGCTCTGCTTCATCAGCACAAAGGACACACACACACACACACACTTAAAAAAAGGTCTCATTTATTTCACTGAAAATATAAGCTAACATGTTTAACATACAAACCAGACACAGTGGAAGTGAATCATGCTTTGAACACTGGCAGGGTGTGTGTGTGTGTGTGTGTGTGTGTGTGTGTGTGTGTGTGTGTGTAAGGGGGGAGGTGGAAGGATTTGAGTTCACATCTGGAAGTCTTCAAATAGGACAAAGAAGTTGGATCGTACGCAGAAAAGTCCAGTGGGCGTGTCTTCCCACTTAAGACACGCCCACCAGTATAACAGAGACACACCCTGCTCTTAAAAGGTTTAAACATTTTCAGGTTGAACATATTTTTCTGATTATAACTCTTTCTGGACTATTATTTTTATATACTGTGCATAGCGGTGCTTCCTCTAGAGCTGTGTGTGTGTGTGTGTGTGTGTGTGTGCGTGTGTGTGTGTGTGGTGTTCCACAAGTGTGTGAAGAAACATTAACTAACCTAAGAAATCTATATACTGCAGATACATCACTGCCCTGAACCTGACCCGTCATCTTGTAACTAGCTAAGGCTGGAGAGGATTCCTGTAGAACACCGACCAGTGGAGAGGAATACATGTGGGAGGATGTTTGCTAACTGTGTGTTTTTCGGGATGAGAGAAGCTATTATTTAGGAAGCTCTTCGATGATCATCCTGGATACGGAGTTCCAGCCCGTGGAGGCGTCTCCGCGCGGGTAATCGGAGCAGGTCCCGACCCAAATCGCAACGTCCACCAGACCAGCGCTGATGCCTTCACACAGACCCTCCACTGCATGACAACACATACACAGGTTTAAACTTCAGTACAGATTATTTACACATGCTGCAGATCCACCATGTCTGTACAGATACACAGAAAGGCCAGAAGTAAATACACCCCAGAGGCGCTACCTGTGGACGTGCGGTGCATGTTGATGGTGGAGTTGAACTCCGGACTGCCCTGGTCCAGGTAGATAATGGACTCGATGGGTAACGGCCCCGTGCACTCGGCACCGTTAAAGGTGAAGTACCAGCGACTGCAGCAGGCCGTCTTACACTTCAGCCGGAGCGAGCCGCTAAACAGCACACGCAGGGCGCTATCCGAACGCAGCTTAGTGAACGTGCAGTCCTGCAGGGACAGAGGACACACACATACACACGGATACACGCTGCACAAACTTAAAAAAGAACACACACTCATTAATCACTACAACACATGTTTGTTGACGTCCTAAAAAAGTCCTAAAATGTTTGTTCTGATTGGCTGAGAAAAAAAAAAAGAAAATATTGTTTTTAAATATTTTCTTATTTAAAAAATAAAGACTGATTTAAAAAAGAAAAAACATGATGTTTTAAAAGAACAAAAATTAAGAATAAGCTGCCAATTAAAATATTTAAGAAAAGAAAAAATGTGGAATAAAAAAAGACAAGAGAAGTGGGAAAAAAAGCAAAGAAAATTAAACCTCTCCAAAATAATAACTAGCTTAAAATATACAAATACTAGCTTATTAATACAAATAAAAAAAAAAGAAAGACCAGAAAATTAAGAAAATTTAAAAATGTAAAAATTAGCTTTATATTTGCGAATTGTATTTAGGTATTAATTAGTGACTGAGTGGAAGTTTTGTTTATTATTGTGTAAGAGCTGTAAGTGTCGAGTGAGAGTGCCGTAGTAGAAGCAGGTGAAACGTTACAGCGATCTTGCCGAGGTCGATGCCGTAGTTCAGCGCGCTCCACGCACACTGCTTGTAGTTCGGCTTCCACGACTCCTCAAATCTCTCCATCACACACTCGCCCTTCTCCCCCTTTAGCCCATCACGGCCGGGGATGCCCGGGGTCCCGGGAATGCCGTTTACACCCGGATTACCATCTCGCCCCTGGACTCCAGGAGGCCCCTGAGCACACACGCTGTACTGCAGAGTGTGGAGAGAGAGAGAAAGAAAAGGAAAACAAGACAATTGAGTCAAATTTAAGAACCGTGACGAAGCTGAACTGGATGAACTAGAGAGAAGAATGCGTAGAAAATTAAAAAAAACACAAGTAAAATAAATAAAAAGTAAATAAATGACATAACATCACTAAAACACAAACAGAAAACAACTGCATATAATTACTTATTTTCGTACAATAAAACACGCACACACACAGACACACACCGGTTACGGCGACACACTTTTCCCAAACACACCCTGAGTTCCTGTGGGATATTAGCTAATGGAAACCAAACCTTGGTGGGCAGCACGACACAAAATCGCCTTATACACACGCACACACACACACACACACACACACTCACATACACTCCTAACCCCGCAGAGCCCACACACTCCAGGGTGTGTTTGTACGTCTCCCAGGAGCTGAAGAAGCAAATTCTTCAAAGCCCAAAAAGAAAAAGTGCTGACAGTGCTGAATGGAAATGACTCGATCCCGAGTGCCAATGTGAGCTGCACGCAGAGGCACAGGGCAGTTTTCTCACGCTGCATTCTGGGGGCTGAAAATTTCCACAGGTCAAAGGTCAAGCACAGAACATACTCATGACACGTAAATTAAGATAAAACCAAAGCCATAACAATGCTGTCATGAACTCGTAGGTATATAATCACACACCCCTGTACCCAAAACATCCTATCTGCAAATATCAAACTGCATTACGGGTATTATGGAGCATCTAGGGTCAATAATAAACACTAAACCTAAGTCTAAAAACTTCCCCCAAATAGAAGTGCATGTCCGATTATAGCAGAGAGATCATACAGACCATTTATTCACTTCATGTATCCAATAATCCTGAGAATTAACTACAGTGCAGCTTCTGCATGTGTGCTGTGTGTGTTTTAGAGGTGGGGGGTCAGAGGGTCAGGAAGTTTGAATGCAAATATCTCCTTCTTCACATGAGTCTCCTTAAAGGACGTACTGTTCTCTCCACAGCAGAGACGCCTGAAAGCACAGCATGACTTCTCTCTCTCTCTGCGGCTCTGGATCTGTTTAAAACCTCAGGAGAATGTGTGATCACATCCCAACACAATGGTCATTAGAACTGTAGAATATCAGGCCACGCCCACTGTCACATTTGAACAAACTTTTGGTGATATTATATAAAAATTGAAGTTGAATGAGGAGGATTTAGTATAACCTTAGGAGAAAACCTCATTCAGGGACACTTAACTGTTTCCTGAATTACCCACAATGCCATTCAAGTACATTCTGACAGCGGTGCAGCTTCACCTGAATGTAAGTGCAGCGATGCGGAGGAGCTTTAGTCCTTCAATCTGCTTAGATCTCGCACCTTCACATCTGTACACTCAAACATCCAAAAAATCAATTCAATCTTTTAAATCAATTTTCACTGCCATCAGTGCATTGTATTATGGGATTTGTTCTAAATCCCATATTACCTGGGACTCACTCCAACACTCCCATTTAGCACTGCACAATTAATCGCATAAAAATTTACATTGAGATATGGACCTGAATTTATTACTGATATTACACGTACACTCAGGAATTTATGTAGGGTGTGTCAATAATTTCAATGTTTCTTTAAAAATATTTTTTTAATCAAAAGAATTAACAATAAATTATAATTTGTTCAATCTTCTTTTTTTTACCATGTTTGGCATTCAGTAAGTTGCTTTAACGCCACCTTATGGTCTTGATCTCCCTTAACTTCCTTTCAATTTTAATCTTCCTATTAAACACCTTCTTCCTTGTCTTCTTTCTTCATTTTCTAAAAGACTTTTCACACTGCGCTCAACCTTTCCAAATTCTCGTTGCTCCTCCCCTGAGCCAGAGAGAGCTCCTCTTTGTCCCACTTCCTCGGTGTTCCTTCCTTCTCTCCCTCTCTTTATACACTCACTCTTTTTACTCAGTACAAACAAAAAAGTTCCCTTCTATTTAACAGCAATAGCAATAACAATAACATTCCTCTGTGACATCACAGAGGCACACAAACTAACTTTTCATAGAAATAATGTAAATACGACACCGACCCATACATTAGCATCAGACTCACTAAACACACCACAGACATCTCAGTCTGAACAGATGGAATGTGCATCAGGGTAAAGTTTGACTTCTAATCTAAGACAATATGTGAGAAGGAATTAGATTTATTGGTGTGAATAAAAGACTAGTAGAACAGTTAGGAAGATCTGATTATGTAAATAAAAAAAAGATAAAACACTTTGCTTGTGTTAGAAAGCAAATGCATGGACTGGATGGAGTTTTAGGAGACACAGAGTGAATGCTGAAGGATTTTTTTTTTAACTCACCTTGTCCACGAATTCGGTGTCCCTCTCACCCACAGTCTTTCTGTCTTTAGCTTTCTGAGTCTCACAGAGCGGGAAAACGAGCCAGAAGCAGAGGACAAGCGGAGACAGAGACAGAAACAGAGACACAGCTCCCATCTTCACACAGTACCACACACTAACTCTGTGCGCGTTCTCGATTCGGAGCGCGAGCGTAGACGCGCGCTCCAGGTTAGATCTTTGGGGGCGTATTTATAAGCCGTTGTGTCCGAGCGTGATTGACAGGTTAGCAACCAATCACATCGCTCCCCGCTTGCAGCGCGGTAAACACAGCCGGCTTTCGAAGAAATGTGATCTGCGCGTCTCTGCGCCTTGGAATTAGGAAGGGATTTTTAATTTTTTTTTTTCTTACATTTTTACTTAATTTTTTCTCAGTTTCTATTGATCATGTTGTGTAGAAAGGACACAATTTAACTTAAATGTTAAACGTTATTTATGTAGTAAGTGTGTGTATTCTTTAATAATCAGTTTCTCAATTAATCATTGGGCATACTTAAATTCCACTATATGCTTTATAATTGTGACAAGCAGAGATAAAAAAAAATAGGATTAAAAAAAGACAAGCAATATAATTCACTCACTTACTCATCATTACCGCTTAATCCTGTATTCAGGGTCGCAGAGGGGCCTAGAGCCTATTCCAGGAGACTTAGGGCACAAGGTGGGGTACATCCTGGACTGGGTGCCAATCCATCGCAGGGCACACACACTCATACATACACTCACACACTAAGCATTATAGTTAAGAAGTAAAAATATAAATCAAACAGAATGAAAATAACTAAGCTCCCCTTCTTCTAAACAATGCACACGTTTCTTTTAAAAGTTGTAAAAAAAAATAGAAGCTAAAAAGATACAAAAAATTACTTGTTTATATACACATAAATGTGTATAGATAAAAAAAAAAGGTTTTTTGATGAAGCACAAAAAGTGAAAAAAAAATAATAATACTAAAAAAGAAGGAACAGAAAATAATGGGACAATGTATAACTGAACAATTAAAAAATATAGGGAATTAAAAAAACAGAGAATAAAAGGTTGTGCATAAAATTATATAAATTTATTTATAACATTTTTATTAAATTGTTTAATTCATTTATTGTGCTAGGAAGTACACTGGATAAACAAATGTATTGTATGGGGAAAAATAAATCAAGGCGGTTTGGCAGTTACACAACTACAAAGCTCAGTAAGCTCATTAATGGAGGAATTCTTTATTAACCTTTAAGAGACACCATGGGGTATAACAAACCAAACAGATCACATGGAACACATTTTGAAAGACATCACATGGCAATTTCCATGGTAATGTTAAAGTTAAAAGCTCTAGGTGATATACAGTATATTGCCAAATGTATGTGCCAGAAGGTAAGGTAGGTAAACACCGATGTTGGGCGAGACAAGTCGCTTGCAGTCCCCGTTCCAATTCATCCCAAATGTGTTCTCTCTGGTTGAGGCCAGTCAAGTTTTTTCACACCAAACTCGATTATCCATGTCTTTATGGACCTTGCTTTGTGCACTGGTGCGCAGTCATGTTGGAACAGGAAGGGGTCGTCCCCAAACTGTTTCCACAAAGTTGGGAGCATAAAATCGTCCAAAATGTCTTGGTGTGCTAAAGCATTAAGAGTTCCTTTTACTGGGAGTAAGGCACCAAGCCAAACTCCTGAAAAACAACCCCACATCATAAATCCCCCTCCACCAAACTTTACATTTGGTACAATGCAGTCAGACAAGTACTGTTCTCCTGGCAAACGCCAAACCAAACTTATGACTCATCCAACATGGCCTACCACTTTGTGGCTCAGTTGCTGTCATTCTCAATCACTTCCACCTTGCTATAATACCACTACAGTTGACTATGTATTATTTAGTAGCGAGGAAATTTCATGACTGGACTCATTGCACAGGAGCATTTTATCACAATACAACACTGGAATTTACCAAGCTCCTGAGAAAGAGCATTTTTTCACAAATGCTTATAGAAGCAGCCTGCACGCCTAGGTGCTTAATTTTATACACCTGTAACCATGCAATATAAGAGCACCTGAATTTAATTATTTGGATGGGTAAGTGAATACTTTGGCAATAGGCTGTATGTTCAGGATTTTGTTAAAGAAATGAATATATTATTTAATAAATATTATTAAATATATCATGAGATGGTATTAAATAATTATAATTAATAAATAGGATCAAACTTACTTTCAGTAATAAAAAAAAATTGCTAGTTCTGTTATATGTACAACTTAGACACAGACCTTGGGAATTATGGGAATTATGTCATGACTTATGGAATTATGGGACATGGGAATTATGTCATGGGTACACAAATTCACAGATTGTCACATGACTGCACCAGTGTTCATTAGATGTCACTTTGCGGGGCTTCATGAAATAAAGTAAAGGATAAAGCTGAATAAGGAACTTTCTAGAACATTTAAACGGGATGTGGTTTCTTATGGGTTTCCGAATACATAACTGCAGGGTCACACACACACACACACACACACACACACACACAGTGAATTGAGTTTTTACTTCCCCATCTAGCAGAACAGTGTAAAGGGTTAATGCCACACAATATGATCACAAGACAATAAGAAAAAAGAAAAAAGAAAGATGTACTTGAATAGGATAAATTTCTAGAATACCTGTTGTGGTTACAGAGCGGCAAGCAAGGAATGAGGTTATTGACTGTTGACCTGTCAGTCTACAAAGGGACATGATGCTGTCCTTTACACTTCTCCAACAGTTGCTGAATGTTCCTCAAAAATGCCACATTTAACAATTATCATTATTGTCAACAATTTTAAAATAACATGAATGATTAAATTTGTAAAGTAAATAATCAAGTAGTCTTGATAGTTGCTTATTTTAACCCCTTCAAAAAAAACTTTTTTTCTCTACTCAGCTGTTCTTTAAAGAAACTAAATATTAAGTGATATAAATTATATCCGTGAGCTCAAGTGAATCAATGCACTGGATAGATGAGAATACAGATTTATTGCAATCAAAGCTAAATACAGGACAAGAATCAAAGTTACATACAAGAACTACAGTACACAATGTGAACAACATAACTTAGGATATATGAAATGTCATATTTATGTTTTTAATGGCGAACCCATTGTACCTTCATCATTATACAATCTTTCATCACTTGGTAAATTTCTCTTTTCTCCTTCCATATATGTGACCAACAAGTCATTCCCAAACCTCAAAATAACCACTTTGAATCATTTCTAATAAACAGTGCTAATATACTGTGTACATTAAGCCTGACTTTATTATTCTGTGTGAAGCTTTACCTCATCATCTTACAATCACAACCTGAACAAATGAGAACAGACTGGCCAGGAAAACATGTTGGCTTTCGCACAGGCATGAACAAATAACACTTCTCAATCAAAAGAATCATCTTGGTGCTCATCAGCACCTTGATGAAGCAGCATTCTCAAATGAGTAATCCTTGCAACCTACACATCATCTCTCATTACCTGCACCTCTGGCAGGCTCGTTTTTTTATACATCATAATCACATTTTTCTCATCTGCATTCTGTTGAGTCGCTTGTGCAGCCAGGCCAAACATTCTTGACTTCATGTCTTGGATCCAACATGCTAAGCAGCAGGACACAGCTATCAATATCGCTGCTACTAACACAATCCCGAGACTTATCAGGATTGTGCTTTCACTTGATGAGAACAGAGATGAGAACCAATTCTGTTGCGCTTCATAAGTATTTCTAACATGTTCATCTCTAAGGTTCTTTAGCTTTTTTAATAGCTTGGTAAAGTCTCCATCTGGCCCAGTGTGCAGTGGGATAAAGTTGTCTCCAGGCCAAGCCATGGTACAGACACCGGGGCACGTGTATCAGGCGTAACTCGGGTGTACTGACACAGATAAAAATGGGTACTTGATCCTGCAGAACACAATGAGAGAAACACGTAAACTAAACAGATTCTGGTTTGTTCTGCACAGTAAGTTTCTCTAAAATATGCATACACATTTTAGTTGCACTTTAAAACATGTTTATAGTTCTAAAATGATTATTAATACAAACTGAAGTACTCATTGTTGTCAGGAAAAGAATTTGTAGAAATAGTTAAAAATATATTAGTATATAATATAAATACTTGTTTCACTTCCTGTTCACTACCCCACTTTATTGCTGTTACATTAGCGAAAATATTAACTAATCTCAGTACAAATATACAGTTTAGCTTTTCCAATCAATATAATTAATATCTTTTGGTGTGGGTGTTTGTTAGAATTGAGCAAGTAGCTTGTTTTAAAGTAGATTATAAAATCCGGCATATAACTGTCCATAACATTGCTTTTTCTCAACATTTTGATTTCACTTATGGTGCAGGTTAAATTTCAGACAGATATACAAGTCCTGCTTCAATTAATTTTGTCCAACCAGGTTAGCTCTAACGTATAAAACAAACATATAATTGAAAGAGCGAGTTCTGACCAATAAAAAGACAAAACCTCTCTTTTATTTATATAGATAATAACGTCAAGTTTACTGCAAAAGCTTTAACAATTCACAGGGATTTTTTTTTAGGAAAAACTTAATATCCTCTTAAAACAAATGTAACCATTAAAAACTATATACAAAAAGTAAAATCAGAGTCACGTGATGTGGAAGTGCAACGGTGCGAGCAAATGGAAAGAAAAAATAAAACAGGATATAACACACACCTGTGGGCGACAACACGAGAAGCACTTTAATTGTCTTCAGGTCTTCTGCAACACCTGACCACTATTTATTCACACACAAACAAAAAAAAGGTTTATTATAGAGAGAGAGAGAGAGAGTGAGAGAGAGAGAGAGCTACTTTAAACGGGCATTATTATCTGGTCACGTGACAAACTGCGGCCCACCATCTTAAGTGGCGCGTGAAATGAAAACATCTACAAAACTTTTATTTGTGGTCAAAATCACGCAAAAACAGGTTAAATATCGTGAAGTTATTGACAGTAACCATAGACATTTTGACATGGAGTATGAACTTACCTGAAGTTGAGAAGCAGCACAGTGAGGCGCAGGGGCAGGTCGGGGGGGAACCACAGCATAATAATGAGTCGCTCGCGAACGAGTCGGATCTATGATTCGGCTCTTTTCCGTGAACGATGAGAGACTTTTTTTCTTTCTTTCCAATTATGTTGACTAATATAAATTATGTATACGCACATATCCTAATCACTGGTCAAACCAATGCTAAATGTTGCTGAATTATAAAAGACTAAGTAGTAACAAGTGAAGAGCTGTTTAAGAGCCAAAGAGTCGATTCTTTTTGCTGAGCGGACCCAAATGATCTGACTCTCATCACTACTGCTGAAACTCCACTTTTTGGCGGGTGGCAATGAGAATTAGGTGCATTACTGCCACCTGCTGGATCAGAGTGTAGTACAGTACAGTAGTTGACTGGTAAAGAAAAAAAATGTCAGATTTATATAAATATACAATGGAACCTTGGATTGCGAGTAACTTGGTCCGCGAGCAAAAAAAGATTTAATAAATTAAATCTTAATTAACTAGTTAGGTCTTGATATACGAGTAGTAAGCATGCTCTTTGTCTACTGAGTGTCACGTGATCACAACTAAGCCGAAGATACTTCTCTTGTGCGCGCTATGGAATTATGGGTAATTGTCTTCCATGCTCAGACTCAGTGTGCATGCTAGTGATGAAAAGTTTAAATAATTTTAGTGATTTGGTTCCTTGAATCTCACAAATCTTTTTTTACGCCATTTAGTTCATTTCGTTGTTTTCATCATAAATAAATTAAAATGTTACATTTCAATAAACAGACCCCAATATGTCTACATACACTAATTTTGGCTATAGTTCCAATAATGAAAATATTATAATGCAGCTAAGGACATATTATAATTAACAGAATGAGTAGTCCTATCGGAGTCACGATGCATAGCGTCTATGGGAGTCACGTGACAAAAGAATGAACAACTCGGGACTTGAAGACTCGCTGAGAACCATTTAATTCTGTTTCCTGTGTGCCGCACTGCATAGCGTCTATGGGAGTTACGTGACAAAAGAACGAACAATTTAGACTAGACGATTTATTGAAAAAGAATTGCTCAGTTCTGTTTCCTGTGTACTACACTGCATAGCGTCTATGTGAGTCACGTGACAAAAGAACGAACGACTCGGGACTTAAAGACACGTTGAGAACCGTTCAATTCTGTTTCCTGTGTACTGCGACAGAGCAATGTTTCCATTACAGTGTGCGTGCACAAACACACACACATGTGCGTCTGTGCGCACAAACACATCTGCTTGACCAACCTACAGGGCATTAGCCTAAGGAGATTTTGCACATGATGTCACATCTCACCATGTTGGTGGGTAAAGAAAATGAGTAGTGATTTTAATGTCTGACTCCTGTTTGGGGGTTGGTTGAAGATACAGGGATGACATAGGCTTCCTGACAGACAGGAAATAATTGTGATTAGCAGCGACAAATCTATTAGGAGTTCTATCAATTATTTTTATTCTTATATATTGTAATAAGCAGCATACTTACATTTACCATATTTAGCTGTTATTTTGTATTATGACTATTGCCACAGATCATATTCACCTTTTAATAGCTTTAAAAGTATTTACAGTAAGAGACAGTGTAAAAAGTAAGTGGTAAGAATGTACACAACTGAGAGGGGTTTGTAATAATCCAGCATCTTAAAATCAAATAAATTTTTTATACTGTAATATTGGCTTATTTTTATAAAATTATATATATATAATCATTTTTACATAACTTCTGTTGTCAGAAGATGAATGCCGCACCCCTACGTCCTTTTTCAGGGTCTTTTGTACAGTCTGTTACAATGTATGACTTTCTTATATCTATTTATTTTATGTGGTTTTGTACAAATGCTTATACTGGAAGAAGTTCAACTGTCTTTGTTTTACCTGTACAGACCTACAGTTTACCTACAGTATGGATGTTATAATAAACTGCCTGTGAGGTTGAGGCAAATACAGAGGCAGTAGGGCTGATCTTTAATTTACATAAGCCTACAAAAGAATACATGTATTCTTTGTTTTAATATTGCTGCATATTCAGCTTAGTGCACAATGACTCTGTAACGACCTTAAACTGTGCCCACTTCAACCTGCACAGAAGACAATGGGGAAGTGTTTAAAGCAGCACAACAGACTCTGTTGACTCAGATTTGACTCTGCAGACGTGTAAAAAATATCTATAACCAAGGCATGATAAGGTTATAAGGTTCAATTCAATTCAATTCAATACAATTTTATTTAGATAGCGCTTTTAACAATGGCCGTTGTCTCAAAGCAGCTTCACAAAAATGAAAGAATTGTTTTGTTTTTTTTAAAGAAAATATTTGGAAGTGTGTATCTGTGAGAAAAATGTGTCTAGATAAGAATGAGATGAATGAATGAATGACGAATGAAATGTCTCTGATGAGCGAGCCAAGGGTGATGGCGACAGAGGCAAGGAAAAACTCCCTGAGGTGACAATAGGAAGAAACCTTGAGAGGAACCAGACTCAACAGGGAACCCATCCTCATTTGGATGACAACAGATAGAAATTATATAACATCATGTGTGTTATGCAGGTGAAACTACAATATAACAAAAGTTATTTGAATTAACATGAAGTCCAGTTCAGCACAGGGAGTCAGTAGGTGCAGATGGGGTCTGGATCACTGAGAGCACAGGGGCAGGATGTGTAACTCCAACCATCATAAAGCAGAATCCAGCTGGAGCTGGTCCTTCTCTGGATGCCTCAGGATCCTCACAGGGTTGGCCTTTGTCTACTGAAGCTGGTACAATCTCCAGATGCCTCGGCATGGGTAGAAAAATAGAGAACAGAAGGAGAGAATTATTGTAGTTGCCATTCAGGATAGATGTACTGAAGTATGAAGTTATGGGATGAGTATGCCAGATTAAAGAGATGCGTCTTTAGTCTACTTTTAAACTGGGAAACTGTGTCTGAGCCCCGAACACTGTCTGGAAGGCTATTCCAAAGCTTTGGAGCCAAATATGAAAAAGCCCTACCCCCTTTTGTAGATTATGAAATTCTGGGAATTACCAGAAGTCCGGAGTTTTGTGATCTTAAGGAACAAGGTGGATTGTAGCGTTTCAGAAGACTGGTTAGGTATGTGGGAGCTAAACCATTTAAAGCCTTGTATGTAAGTAATACTATTTTGTAATTAATTCTAAACTGAACAGGTAGCCAGTGCAGGGATAATAATATTGGGGTTATATGATCGTATTTTCTGGATCTAGTGAGAACCCTGGCGGCTGCATTTTGGACTAACTGTAGCTTGTTTATTGAGGATGCAGGACAACCACCTAGTAATGCATTACAATAGTCCAGTCTGGAGGTCATGAATGCATGAACTAGCTTTTCTGCATCAGATGCGGTTAAGATGCTTCTAAGTTTGGTAATATTTCTAAGATGGAAAAAGCCTGTTTTTGTGATATTGGAAATATGATTTTCAAAGGACGTTACTGTCTAATAATACACCCAGGTCTTTTACTGTTGAGCTAGTAGTAACAGTACATCCTTCTAAACGCAGGCTGAATTCTGAAAGCTGTTGTGTGCTGGTTTTTTGGCCGATGAGTAATATCTCTGGCCTATCTGAATTTAGTAAAAGAAAGTTATTGGTCATCCAATCTTTTATGTCCTGGACACACTCAGTTAGTCTAGACAACTTAGTTATTTCGTCTGGTTTTGTTGAGATATAGCCTATAATTGGGTATCATCAGCATAACAATGGAAACTAATCCCATGTCTTCTAATGATGTTACCCAAGGGAAGCATGTATATTGAGAACAGCAGAGATCCTAAAACTGACCCTTGTGGGACCCCATATTTCACTGGCATTACAGCAGACGGTTCTCCGTTTAGATCTACAAAATAGTATCAATCGGACAGATATGATCTAGACCATTTTAATGCCTGTCCCTAAATACCTATGTGATTTTGTAAGCGATCTATGAGAATATTATAATCTATAGTCTTGAATGCATCACTAAGATCAAGTAAGACTAGTATTGAGATGCAGCCTTGGTCCGAAGCTAAAAACAAGTCATTTGCAATCTTAACTAATGCAGTTACTGTACTATGATGGGGCTTGAAACCTGATTGAAATTCTTCAAGAGTGTTGTTTTCCTGCAAGAATGTGCATATTTGAGCTGATACTACTTTTTCTAATATTTTTGATATAAAGGGGAGGTTTGAAATCGGTCTGTAATTTGTTATTTCCTTCGCGTCCAAATTAGGTTTTTTAAGAAGAGGCTTAATAACTGCCAACTTGAAAGGTTTAGGGACGTGACCTAGATATAATGAGGAATTATAAATGTTTAAAAGTGGCTCTCCAACCATATGCATCACGTCTTTTAAAAATCTGATTGGGATTGGGTCTAACAGGCACGTTGTTGATTTAGCCGAGGTGATAAGTTTATATAGCTCTTCCTGTCCTATACCTGTAAAGGTATGCGAAGCTTTAGGCTTCATACGTTCACATCACAACAGTACAACATTACTCCTTATACTGCCTATACTTTTAGGTAAGGATTTTAAAGAGGACCAGTTTGTAAGGGTTAGCCCCTAAAAGGCGCCAAAACGCCTATTGATTATGTTTGTTTTGTTTCAGTTGAGTTTCATTCGGACTTAATTTCCCATAGGGCGCCTCGGTCAGGTGACAAGAGTCAGTCAGGCGTCTAGCTTTAGTCGTTGTTAAACTTATGAGTTGAGTGCTGTTTGTTTTTCTAGCGAAAAGTACTAAAGTTTCAAGGTGCTCTAATAAAAGAGCTTTTGTTTTGTTTTTAATAAAAGACTATATTGAACCGACATCTAGCCTCCTGCAGTTATGCCACCCTCACACAAACGACAGCGGAGAATTTGTGACACTGTTGTACAAAATTCTCTTTTAAGTAATGTTTATACATTTAGAAGTTTAAAGTTACCTTCCATAAAATAGTTTTTGTTGGGTCAATGTAATTATGGAATTCTTCTTATTGAGGATGTAGCTTTAAAGGAGGCTGAAAAGCTTTTGAAACAGTTACTGTTAAAAATAAACAAATTTGTAAAAGAAAGTTATATTAAAGATTGTTTATGAATGTTAACGATGGAATTTGCGTGTATTCAAAAACAGTGTGATTAAGGGTTTAAAGCTCTTAAAGTTGTTATATTTTTCTGGACAAAAGGAATAATTGAAATAAATAAGAAAAAAAATATTGGTATCGGCCAAATTATTATTTGAAACATCTGTATTGGAATCAATTGTGAATTTTGCAATCAGTGCGTCCCTAGAATTTTTGTAATATGTGAGTTAATTATTAAGAATATTTCATGGTTGTGAGATTGCGACAAATTCCATCCAGTTCATTGTTTTTCATACCCTGCCCCTTGGGTATGACTCTTCCTACAAATACCTTAGCATAAGACTCCTATAAATACTGGTTATTTTTTCACACGTGTTTAGACTATAAAGCACTCAGGTCATCTTTTTTGTGCACACAATAAACCATCTCTCTCAGCAGTACCCTGTCTCTCAGCCTCCTGACTTCTGATCATCTAATCCTCTGGTCAGATTTAATATTTTGAGGTTCAGAATATGGTGTCTGGTGTCTGATGTCTGTCCTAGTGTTCCTATGTTTGACAGCATGGCTGAGTTCCATCCTGACAGAATAACTTATTATAATAGCTATATGTAGTAATCACCGTAATAGATTGTAATTGCAGTGCTTTGAAGCAGCACATGTTCATAAAACTAACAGTATTAAAAGTCTTAATTAGTAGCTACTTCCTGAGCTGCCGACAGACAGATAGATCCTTTAATGATGCCTGAACATGACTGCATGTTTGATGCAGGATGCTGGTGACTCATTACATCCAGGCAGTTATTTCTCAGCTGAGTTGGATATTAACGCTAGCAGTTTTGTGCCATTGCTACAGTATGTGATATTCAAGCTACATATTGATACATATTCATTATTGCCTTTGCTCTGGTTGTATTAACACAACATCTCACTGTACTTACTGTTCTCACACTGTTCTTTCTCACGAGTTGTCCTCAGCTGGTGTGTTGCACAGAGATGGAGAAACTGGCTCAGTGCTCTCACAGCACCTAGCTTTATCCTGAAAAGATCCAATCCCTCACCCCTAGTGCATCCCTTACGCTTCCTCGTGTTTTTATTGCTCTTCTCATCGTCTCATCCTCTGCTGTACTACCTTCTTCTGACTTCTCATTCTTTATTGATTAAGCTTTCAGCCTGCAACCACTCTTCATAAGTGCAATACACTTCCAACCTTGGATATATTCCTCCCCTAATCCGCTCTAAGCTAGCATCTCCTGGACGTGAGGGTAATTCTGGTTTTGGTTCCAAAGATTCCAGAACTTTGATTTTTTTTCTGTCTTCCATCGCTTTCGCTCTCCTGCATACTTTTTCTCTTTCCCTGCTGTATTTTCTCTTTTGTTCAAACCACCCTAATAGTGCCAGTCTTTTTACTTTTTTTCCCTTTGTCTTGTTCCTATCCCTCGTTCCATCTCACCCTGTCACGCTACTTTTTTCCCCCCATGAATTTTTATTGTGTTTGTGTTCACCCTGTGTCGGTTAATTTTTCTATTTTTTTATGCTTTATTTCTGTCACACTCTGATCACTTCTTCTACCAGGATCGTAGTTCTCGATCTGTGTTTGTGTGCATTACTGTCTTGCAAGAATGCACTGGATTTTTTTTTATCCTTCGAGAAAGAGAGATTATAAAAAATGGTCTCTGTAATATAAATCACCCCATAAACAGCAGAACAATTATTCCAAATGTATTCCCATCACTACAGTATGTGTGAGCCTATGACGAGATTCGTCTGCTAGTAAATGACTCATATACTGCAAGATTGGTTATATATTTGACCTGTCACATCAAATTAGGTACTATCTTTAGATAAGCTCTACTTTGATACTAAGTATAAGATGTATAAAGTATAAAAAGATAAAGATGTCGCTCTGGATAAGGGCGTCTGCCAAATGCCTGAATGTACAGTAAATTAATGTAAATGAAAATGATTGCTGCATCATGCTCGAGTCCTGAGATATGACCAGTGTGGATTTGTTTACTAGGAGCACCTCCAAAACCTCAGTCGAAATCCTATTTTAAGAATATTTGAATGAGTATTCAGTGATGTGGTAAGAAACAGGGAACCTCCAGCCTTTAGCCTCATTTTGACACCAGGATTTCCCTGCTAACCCTAAAAAATTCATAGCAAAGACAAAAAAAAATCCTGTTTTTGTATCACAACAGGAGTAACCAGCTTGCATAGGAGTGATTAAAGTGTTTTAAAAAAATTTAGGATTAAAACTTTCTTAATTCTCAGATTTTTGCTCAAATTGAAAATGTAATATGTTCCTCCCCTCTTTGATACTGTCCTCTATTGTCCATAGCACAAAACTAACCTGTGCCACTTTATACCTGACTCTATATGACAGGTCACAGATCTCTTATCTCTCAAGTTTTATGCGTATAATAAATGTAAATTAATTCCTACTGTCAGGTGTCAAGGTTAAAATGAACTTTGAAACAGACATAAAGATGAAGCATTAGCATTTCAATAATATATGTAATTGAATCATTACAAATAATACACATAAAACAAAGAATCATTCCCGGTCACACCACATGAAGATGACACTTTACCTTATAATATAATGATTAATGAATATCATTTTTCATAAATCATACATTATAGGTTATAAAAATAAAACAAATTCTAGTTTTCTCTCAGTTCTGGTACCTGAGCACAATAACCCCCTAAATATTTGCTGTACAAGTATTTTGTACAAAGTGTTTGGATGCAGTGAAGAAATCAGACACCAAGTGGCAGAAGAGCTCTCTTACAAAACAGAGTCGGAATTGGCTCGCATGTGAGCGGCAACCCTGGACAGGAAACATCACTGTGAACGAGGTGCATCTTTCTAATCACCACATGTTCTTTAACAGCAGCCAAGATTTAATTCACTACAAAATTAAGAGTTTAAACTTTATGGCCGGTTTCCGGTTGAATCTTTTACGCACAATGCTCTTCAGCTACATGCTGAGACTGACGCTGAGACAGAGTGAATGCAGTGGCACTTTAGTCTCCTTTGTTATGGCCAGCTCTCTCACCTTCTCATCTGTGTACTCTCCTTAAACAGATGAGCTTCCACTACCATCTTTAGCTTCATAGCAACAACTCGGTCAATTCCACCCAGCTCACTATCTTACAGATTCCTAACCAGCCACAACATATTGACATCTTCAGTGTGGCTGAATATATCAAGTAATGCTCAGTATGAAAGACTAGGGCTTAAGATTAAAAATATGATATAAATATATACCTGTTTAATAAGAGAAAAATTGTGTAGAGATGTATGCCTATAGTTTTTGATCATCGGAGCTCTGTCTCAGCAGTTCCAGACTTGCATTGCATTCTGGGATATTATTTTTGGTCCAATGTTTCCACCTCATCTCCGCTGGATTCCTAATTAATATTTAAGTGAGAAAAAAGGTCCCTGGTTTCTTGTTTTTAGGAGATAAAAGCGAACCGTTGAGATATTTCCTCCATCACGACTGCATCAGGAATAACAGTGTCCTCCTGTGACAGCAGCATGAGGCACAAATTCTGACAAATAAAAAAAAATACAACCTTAAAAAAGAAATTTTCCATATAAACATGATGTTTGATGTGCTTCAGTATAGCATAAAGATTTCTCTTTATTGTGCAGTTTTTCTTTAAACACCCTCATGAGCCAACACCGAAGTAAGAGCAGTTTTCTGTGTATGCTATTTAATTTCACAGCCTGCACACACATAAAAGACTGTTCTTCTATTTGACGTGGAGTTGCTCAATGTTGCAGATCAATGTTGTGGTTGCATGGTGTAATTTGCAGAAAAAAAAACTGGATGTTTCAGACAAGTTCTTTTTCAGCTCTTTTATTATCACAGACACAGACTTGAAATCATTCTGTCCTACTATGCAATTTCAGTCAGCTTTTCTTCTCTGCTGTCCGGCTCTCTGCTCTTTCCTCATCACGTTGGTGTTCCTGCTCTGGTCAGGTGGCTCACTTCCTGTTTGCTTGCTTGCTAGATTGCTATCATTATTTTCCCCTTATTTTTTCCACTTGTCTGGTGCTCTTGTTTCTTACTTGTGTGCTAGCTTTCCCTCACTGCCTACTGTATGTACTGCACTAGTAAAAGCCTACACATTAGGTTAGAGTGTTGGGAAGTTAGTTTATCCTGCTGTGGTTAGTTAGCTTTTCTGCAAGACCTGTAACTGTATTAAACCTGCATTTATATTCCATCCTCACATCCATTACACACTCACCACCATCACCATATTTACCACCTCACTACCATCCCCAAATCACCACCATCACTATGATCATTAGCATCATCACTATCACTACTATCACCATCATCACTATGATCATCACCATCACTACCATAAACAAATCACTACCATCACCACCATCACTACTATCACCACCAATCACTTCCATCACCACCACTTCCATCATCACCACTAACATTACTATTACTACCATCAAATCATCACCACCATCACTACAATCATCACTATGACTACCAGCACTACTATCTCTACCCTCACCACCATCACTACAATCATCACCATCAATAACATCTCTACCCTCACCACCAGCACTACAATCATCACCATCAGTAACATCTCTACCCTCACCACCAGCACTACAATCGGCACCACCATCACCACCATCACTACAATCATCACTATGACTACGAGCACTACCATCTCTACCGTCACCACCATCACTATAATCATCACTATGACTACCAGCACTACTATCTCTACCCTCACCACCATCACTACAATCATCACCATCAATAACATCTCTACCCTCACCATCATCACTACAATCATCACCATCAATAACATCTCTACCCTCACCACCAGCACTACAATCATCACCATCAATAACATCTCTACCCTCACCACCAGCACTACAATCGGCACCACCATCACCACCATCACTACAATCATCACTATGACTACGAGCACTACCATCTCTACCGTCACCACCATCACTATAATCATCACTATGACTACCAGCACTACTATATATTTCCTCACCACCATCACTACAATCATCACCATCAATAACATCTCTACCCTCACCATCATCACTAAAATCATCACCATCAATAACATAATAACTCTACCCTCACCACCAGCACTACAATCATCACCCTCAATAACATCTCTACCCTCACCACCAGTACTACAATCATCACCCTCAATAACATCTCTACCCTCACTACCAGCACTACAATCGGCACCACCATTATGACCATCACTACAGGCATTACCATCACTACCATCATCACTATCACTACTATTACTGCCGTCATGACAATCACTACCATAACCACATCACTACCATCACCACCATCACCACCATCACTACACACATTACAATCAACATCATAACAATCTTCTATTATCACTATTACAGTGTATAATAAAAAAATAGCACATTTAATTACAAAAAACACATACTATTCTGGCACCACACCTCAGCTGGCAAACACAGACCTTCAACACTAAGCAAGAGGTCCAAAAAACAAACAACACACACACAGTCGTCTTTCATCCCTGATGATCCTTACACACACAGAATGTAAAATCTGACCCCGCACAGCTCCTTAATTATACAGCGAACCCACACAATGGCACAGTACGGTCAGCTCAGGAAGATTTATAATCCTTTGCAAAAAGAACAGAAGCCAAAGAGAGGGTAATTAAGGAGAGAATTCACACACACACACATACACAGAGAAAGAGAGAGAGAGAGAGAGAGAGAGAGAGAGAGAGAGAGAGAAAGAGAGAGAGAGAAAGATGCACTTTGTTAAAAACTTTTTCAACCAGAACTTTAGATATGGTAATTTAAAGGCCACCTATTATGCAAAATTTACTGTAAAGTCACATGTAAGCATTCAAACAGGTCAAAATTTCCCCACTAATGTGACCTCATATAAGAAAAGCCTTCCCCCCTGGCTTGTTGCTAGAGGTCTCTGGAGGGGAGGGAAGGGGGAATCGGCAGTAGCTCATTTCATTGATTCTGAAACACTGTGAGAGTTTAAAATATGAGTATAAAAAATGCATTATCTGAGGGGGATTTTAGCTGGGGCATTAACATTGGGTTATCTTGTTAAGAAAATAGTAAAGTATGGGCCCTTTGGTGCTTGTGACCCTGCCGTTAATTACTTAGGAGTTACATAATTGCAACTATCATCATATTAGTACAGTACCCTTTTTTCATTATTTTACTTGCATTTGTAGGTGATGGTGTAGACATCCAGCTTGGACTCCTCAGATTTAGATTTTTTTTCTATTTATTTCTATTACAGTGGAACCTTGAATTACGAGCATAATTTGTTCAGGAAGCAGGCTTGTATTTCAAAACACTTGTAAATCAAATAAAATTTTGCCATGAGAAATAATGGAAACCAAATTATTCGTTCCACAGCCCAAAAAATAAATACATAAAAATAATTAATACAAAATATAAAGTAAAAATAAAACAAATTAACCTGCACTTTACCTTTAAAAAATAAATTAATTAATCCTGACAGATAAGTGTTTCCGTTTGTGCGCGCAGGTGTGTGTGTGTTTGTGTGTGTCTGTGTGTCTCTGTGTGTGTGTGTGTGTGTGGGTGTGTGTGTGTGTGTGTGTGTGTGTATGTGAAGGGGTATCCAATGATTCACGCTAACAAAGTGCATGCTAATAACGAGAGGGAGAGAGAAAATGGATCTTTAACCTCTCTAATGAGATATTCTTTGGCTTTACACACACGCACACATGGGTTATAAGTAACAGTACACGCACGCTGTACACACACGCAAACAGACACAAAATAAAAGATGTTTTACGCGCACACACATGGGCACATTTTTATAGTAAACAGTACACGCGCGCACAGATGTTGATTAAACCAGTAAGAGACACACACTAAGACCGAGCTAGGGAGACGATTACCCACAATTCTGCAGTGCAAGAGAGAGAAAAACTATTGGCTCAGTTGTGATCATGTGACGCTTGGCGCCAAACAAGAAGCGCATACGTGATATATGATACTTGGTTCTCGTAAACCAAGACATGTTAGTTTTCCAAATCAAAATTTATTACAAATCGTTGCTTAGCTCGCAGAAGACTCGCAAACCGCATTACTCGCAATCCGAGGTTTCACTGTACTTTCATTTTCTAACTAATAAACAATATACAGTGTGATTTTATGTGATATAACCAGCTTAACTTTACTCTGCGTAACACACACTAAATGCTTTTTCTCAAATATGCACCTTACTTTTACTATTATGCTTTATGTTTCTATTATTATTATTATTATTATTAATATTAATATGATTATTAATTACCCTCCCCGAGAGTGCTGAGTGTTAGAGCCTGAGCTCTGGTTTCTCCATGATCAAGGCCTTTCTCTGCAGTGATGAATCATTTCTCTATAGTCTTCTGGTCTGTTATTGTTCTCCTGTTGGTTATTGCTGCATTGTGGAATACATTTACTCAGATCTTTGTTTTTACATCAAGTGGCTTTTACAAGGTTGCTTGCTCTTTCCTTTTATTGGGGAAGTTATTTTCTTCGCCATTGTAATCACTTTAAGTCTGGTGAAAAGAGAACGAATTGTAAAGGAACAGTTTATCTAAAATAAAAATGTACACTGTGTTCAAGAACGATACGACTCCTAAGCGCAGTAAAACACGTGAACAGTGCAAACATTTTAAACAAGGCCAGACGTTTATTTCCACCTGGGGCATTAAAGGAGTCCCTGGGAGGCCAGCGTTTCACATTTGAAGCAAGTAGTCCAATCATGACTTCTGCATACTGAGACAACTTTCTACCTTGATGGTATCGACGCACTAGTAAAACAATGGAATAGGCATATTAAGGTAGCAGGGGATTATATAGATAAATATATTTTTTTTATTCTCAGAAGTGTGTTCTGTTATACTGCACACTCATTCTCATCTGATCTTTTTCTTTCTTTACAGAAAACTGGTGTAAGATCTTTTATCCACACCCCATCCCCCATCCCCACCCCCCACTGGGTGTGGCCACAGAAAGGATTCTAATGCGATTGCAACAAACATGGGCTGTCACTCACCCAGTAACCGCAGATGCAATCCCGACTAGGGAAGGGGCCCCTAACGTCGTATGCAGGTGACTTTTTCTCTTCAGCGGCTGTATTGCGAAGGAGTGCTCTCAGTGCTCAGTCCTTTAATGGCTGTCTTTGATGCTGCATTCAAACAGCAGTGCTCAGTTCACCCACCATTAAAGTCCTTGGGGCGCATGACATCACCCGCTCGCATGCCACTCTCTAGTTTAACAATCACCACACATTCATCTCACTCTCGAAACTCTGATCTTAGATTCTGGGCTCTGGGACTTTAGAGACCTCAAGCTACTCTTCCCGCCTCGCTTTTATAGCACAGGGAAAGCCCAAGATCTATTAACAATTATCATCCACCAGCCATGTTTGAACTAGTGGCCCCAACCCTTTACTACCTGCAGAAGAGAAGGCTGCCTACATATTAAGCATTCGGAGTGAGAAGAGAAGTAAGAAAAAATTTGGGTGTGCACCACTTGTGCATGCCTGACACTGTCCTTCCCTCAGCTCTGACCTCACAGTTGCTGCTGGCACTTCCTGTCTGTGATTAAGACTTCAGTCTTGTTAGGGACTCGACCCAAGGTCTTTGCCCGGTGCCCCCATGCCTGCCTTTTCCCCACCAGTGTACAGCGTTTGGGTAAGGAAATAAGTGTTCTTTTATTTATAAAACATACATAAAAAATTTGCAGTGGTTTGGGAAATCCCTCATGGAGAAGACACCAAGGCTGAAGCATAGTCCCCATCCCAGCAGGCTGTCCCAGGTAGAAGGCTTGGTTCTGTTTGGTTTTGTTTCATCCTTTTTCTGACACCAGGATGGTAGGTGCTGGTCTACTTTCAGCCACAGTGAGTTGAGGTGCCCTGTGTGAGAGGTGGAGCTGACCTTGGTGCTGAATACACGCTGAGTTGTTCTCTGTTTGGTTGCGTGTGATGGTGGAAGATAGTAAGATGTACTGGCTCTAGGCCCACTGTCTGGCCTAATATAAGTGCATAGTGTCTAATGACTGGCTCTTTGACACATGACATGAGATTAGGGGGCTAAGCAAAACAGAGATGACATGAGGAATAAACCGCGAGAGGAAACACCATCAGAAAGAACCCATTAGTCTCATAAGTCTGATGCTGTGAATTTGCCCGACCTTCCTGTAGAAGACTATATGACTATATGAAACAATCTACAGTACACACACACACACACACACACACACACACACACACACACACACACACACAGACATATATATATACAGTATATATATGCAATGAACACACTGATGCAATGAACACACTGATACAACATGACACACACATATATGTGTGTGTGTGTGTGTGTGTGTGTGTGTGTGTGTGTGTGTGTGTGTGTGTGTGTGTGTGCGTGTGTGTGTGTGTCATGTTGTATCAGTGTGGTCATTGCAACTAAAACCAGACAATGTAAAGGTCAAGGAAGCAGGATATTTGCCTTTTAAAAACTCCACAGTGAATTTAACCAGTCACAGAGCAAAAAGTTTTGCGCCGAATTTATTAAAATTAAACAAAAATCTTTTTTTCAAGTTAAACTCCATTATGTTAAACTTTAAACTTGTCTCAAAATGTCTCATGTAGGAGGAGCAGTTGTTTCTGTTCTACACGTCTAATACCTGATATTGACTCAGGCATAGATTTGTGTCCCTGCTGCTTTCAGTCAATAACACAACCTTGTTTTAGTCTCCTAACACCAAACAAACCCCCATCGGATTCCTCTCCAACGCAATTACGCAACATTTTCTTTCACGTGCATTGGCTGAACTAGGCTGTTTGGAAGGATGGCTGTAGAGGACAGGATATAAAATGTAATATGGAGAACTCTGTTTTGTTCTGACTCTATTTGTTCATTTCTCTCTCTCTATCTCTCGCTCTCTCTCTGTGATTACTGTGTTGGGTAAATATTACAGCTCCTGCTGTGAAGGATAGCATTCAGACACATTCAGAGACATACTGTAAACATGCACACTGTCTCTTGAAGTAAATATTTAGTTTCACAGGATTTATTCTCTAGTTTACACCTCGAGTGTAATGGTGTTTTATCACTAAGGTGAATTTCTGTCTTTGGTGTTCGGACCAGTGTCTTTTTTTACCACACCCAATAGGTTGAACAATGTAGAATGATGCTTGATGGTGAGCATTATGACTGTTTTTGCTTACGACTTATAACAACTTAAGAATTTCTATGTTTTATATATATATATATATATATATATATATAAAAATCTAAAGTACTAAAGTAAACACAGCTTGTTATGTAATGTTAGTGAGAAAATGCAAACAATCGTAAACTTCACCGTCTTGCTAACGGAAAACAAAAAATTACAGCTTTACCTCTGATTGTTACAAAGCACTGGAGCCTTCTTTCATGAACATCCTCCAAAATCATGATTATTTTTTCTTACAGAAAACTTTATGGAACATGTTTTGTAATCTGTTCATTATGAGTGGAGCATTTGCTGTGCACGTCCCTCTGAACAAGCTGTTGCTATGGACACGATAATGGATGATAATTAGAACAAGCGCATTAATATAAGCCTGCGCTATAGTCAAACGTTAGCTGCTGTTATAGAAAACTAATCAACACTTTCTGACCGAGTACATTTTGTGTTTCGTAAACATTCAGTGGTTCCTGCCTGTCTGTCAGTTTAGACTCCAGCTGTGTCTCAGACACAAAGAGCTTGTTCCTCACCGTGCCATCCCATGCTTGTAGCTTTTCTTATTTAAACTAGGTGATAAAGCATTCAAGCCTGAAATTGTTTTTGGGTATATGGTCCTTTCCCTCACTTCAGATAAGTATCCGTCTCGTATGATCGAGCACAATATTAAATCCTTTTTGTTCCCAGCAGGAGCTGCAAGTGATGCAGTCAGAAGTGTTTCCTCTGAAACCACTCAACTTCACATTGACCGTATCTCTGAGCAGAACATTATCTCTTTACTTAGGGTCATGTAATGAAAAGGAAATAACATCTTAGTAAATCTACGTTCCTCTTTTAATGCCTGGCCAAAAAAAAGGTCACACGCACTAATAATTAATTCAAGCGCCTTTAGCTTTGATTATGGCTTTGAATATGGCCATGGCATCAGGAAGGAAAAACTCTATAGAATTGACAACTATGCGTGATGGGTTCATCGCTTTATCCGCTTCCCTTTTTACCCTGATGCGACAGTAGAATAGGCTCAATTTGAACTTACCAGACCACATGACCTTTTTCCATAGTTCCAATTGTAATCTTTTGCTCTCTAGTAAAGTGAAGCATTTTTTAATGAGTCTCACTCAGGTGGATATGCAACGATTTAGTCCCAGTCCTGTGAGTTCTCATCACACTCTGTGTATGGAAATACTCTTACTTCCACTATTTAGCATAGCTCTGGCTTTTACAGCACTTTTTTATTTATTTGTTTGTTTGTTTGTTTTTGATGCAACTTCACAGAGCATTTAAGTGATCTCTGATGACACTTATTCATGATGTGTTTTTCACATTACACGAGGGTTCAGAGCCACCCTTCTCAGGTTTAATAAAGTGTTGGACAGTTCTTAACACAGTTCCAGTAATTTCAGCTTTATCTCCTTAGTTGTTGTCTTTGCTAAATACAGGAAAATAAATCAGCCCTTTTAAAACACTTTTATTCCTATATATATTTTTGATTTTAGTTTTCTATAAATCATGCTTCCTTGGTTTTTTCCCTACAAGATCCCATGCTTCATTCCTGATTTTTTTTCTATTCACTTCTCCAAATCAGGCATTTCTAGATCTATTTATAGTTTTTACCTCCCTCAGCTTAATTATTCTCTTATTGAATTATTTGTCTTTTTAGCTCATGATCTGGAAACTGTCTGTTTGTGCTGCCTTATGTTTGTTTCAGTTGCTTGCTTTCATTTGCCATTCCCTTATATTTTCTACCCCAGTGATTTTCGGATCTCTCGCTCTTCCTTGCTTCTTTTTTTCCCTCTATTGTTTCATAGTTCCCTGGTTCGGTCTCTTGGGGACACTACGTTGTTGTCGTTTGTTTGTTTTTCGACTATATTTTATTTCCCAAAGCTTCCTCTGATCTAACTCTAGCTCCATTTAAATGTTAATTTTGTTTCATTTAAACTCCAGGAAAGATTCCCTGGATGCCTGATCCATGTAACAGGGTGAGACACTCAGTGAGACACTCGGTACACTCCGCTAACATAATTTGACAAAATTGTGTTTGTGTTCTTGTTAGTGTGCTCAGACTTCTAGAGTCGATTCCGTCAGATGTGAAGACAGGAGGTAATTGCAGTTCTCCCACAGCGTCGTGGCTTCTGCTTCCTTACACCGTGATTGAAATTCTCACAGGAGGCTGTTATCTGAAGTCAGAAAGGTATTACCCCAGATTTCCCTCCATCCGCTTTTCATCAACAACATAGCCAGGTTGAGGCCGACAGGTTGCGTCATGCTGGGTCTTACTGAAGTGAGGAATCTGACATAGCGCCATACCAGGGCAAAATTTGATAAAAACACATTTAGAAGCTGAAGCTGTTAATAAGCTTCAGCTTAAACCTAACTGTTAGCATTTATTTGTAAGGTCAATGTCAATGCCATGGCAAACATATGACAAGTCTTGAGAAAATGGTTGCTAGGCTACTATATGAAATTATGAAAGCCTGTTTTTACCACCTCGATAAAAAAGTGTAATTTCTCAGAATTCTCAGAAACTTTTTCTTGCAGTTCTGCCTTTTGTTCTCATAAATCATACTTTTTTTTCACATTTGTGACTTTATTTCCCATAATTCTAACTTTCTTTTCGCAAGCAACCCCAGACAATTTCTAACAATTTTGACTTTTTATAATTAGACACGCGGTGTCACCTCTTCTGCAGTATGTCACTCAGAAAGCCTGACATATTAAAAATATAAATCATAATAAGGCAATTTTTTAAATACTGTATGCTTTCTCAAACTGTGAGAGCAGTGGAAAATGTTCTGTGGTCTGACAAGTCCAGATTTATCCTGTTCAATCTACCTCATGCCCTACTTTTTACTTCTTAGAACACTATCTAGACCTTAAACATGCCTAAAATTTTCTACGACATCTTTAATGAGTAAAATGATCTACTCCAACAACTAAGGGCATCAAAAATTGTTCTCATAAGCACTTCTTTAAAGAAAAAGAAATTCTTCACATTTATCCCTTTCCTTCATACTGGGACAAGACGCCAAACCTGCTGTGTAAAGTGATTAGATGATGATCTTTTTTGCTCTTTTATTTCTCTCCCAGAAAAAAAAAATCAACATTTTACCATCCATTTGTTTCAGTGTTATTGGTTTATTTATCAGCATGATGATTGTGTATACAGCACAGTATTTACACACAACCATGTAACAAAACACCATAATGACTTTACAATGGCACTTGAACACGGGCTCTCTCCCGAATTATGGAGAAGGCTTCAGCTTGTTCTTACTAGAATGCTACTCAATACTGCAATACATTTTAATCAGATTTCTTTTCCTGACCGCTAAGAGAAAGGAATATATGAGGTGTATTGTGAAAATATCTTCAAGTATCATGCTGTTATAGTTGTATAGTTGTAAAAATGACTGCAAGCAGGAAGCTTACAAATGTCACATTGAAATGTTTGCATAACGACGTCAAGCCTACGTTTTCTAGTTGCTAGACTTGCAGAGCTAGCGTAATAATGACATATATATAGTCTTCCTAGCATCTCAGCATGCTGTTTATAGCAAGCTAGAGCACTGGTTAGCTAGATACTACAGTACATAACATATAATAGTGTAGGGTTAGGTTAGGGTTCGGGTTGAAGGGTAGGGATGGGTTAGGGTTAGGGGTTACAGTTGGGTTAGGGTTAGGGGTTAAATACCACTTCTAATAAGAACTTTCACAATCAGTCATGATCTTTTCCAGAAAAAGTGTGGTGTTCATGAGAATTTAACATCCAGTTAAATAGTCAGACCTTTATAAAAAGATACATTCATGATATCTAGATTTTCTTTGTTATAAAATATAAACTCTAACATGTTGGCTAAGTTTTGTGTATCACCTGAAACTCAAACAATTTAGTGTAAACATTAGAGACTTGAAGCATCGACAGCAATGCAGGGTGGATTCCTGTACTAAAATCATAACATTAAACAAATACATCATCATGACATAACAATAAATAAATCAATAAATCCTGTCTAATTTTTATGCTGCTGGAAAAATTGTATGTAAAAAAAGCAATGACAGTTTTTTTGTCAAAAATTTGTCAAAACTGCCCGAAAAACAGTTATTAGTAATCGGCATTGTTAATATGCTAATAAGTGTTGATGGTGCATTTTGGCTTATTATTAAATATAAAAACACACATGCTTGGTAAATATTAACTATACAGATGCAATAAATCCGAAACATGTCAAATTTGTAGAAAAACATTGATATTTGTTCTCTGTGCAGCCGTCCATGCATCAAGTTTCCACTGTTAAATGTGTCTTAAGAAAACATGATAAAGGGGGAAAAAAATCAAAGAAATATTAAATCACCTGATATTATATCATATACAACATGCAGGTCTTTTCACTGTTCAAGGCGGGAAAAGTTCTCCTTCATCAGCCATGCAGCTGTGCAGAACACTTCCAAAGATGTAGGAGGAGGTACAGCAGTCGGAGTCAGTGTCAGTGTATGCATGTTTAAATCGCAGTTTAATCTCCCTGACAGCTCATTGTGTACCATGAACTGAAATGTGATCAGCTCCTACAGCTTCTTCTTCTTCTTTGTCTTTCGGCTGTTCCCTTTCAGGGGTCGCCACAGCAAATCATCTGCCTCCATCTAACCCTATCCTCTGCATCCGCTTCTCTCACACCAACTTCATGTCTTCTCTCTCTACATCCATAAATCTCCTCTTTGGTCTTCCTCTAGACCTCCTGCCTGGCAGTTCCAACCTCAACATCCTTCTACCGATATATTCACCATCTTTCCTCTGAACATGTCCAAACCACCTCAATCTGGCCTCTCTGACTTTATCTCCAAAACATCTAACGTGGGTTGTCTCTCTGATGAACTCATTCTTGATCCTATCCATCCTTGTCACTCCCAAAGAGAACCTCAACATCTTTCAGCTCTGCTATCTCTAGCTCAGCTTCCTGTCTTTTCTTCAGTGCCACTGTCTCTAAGCCGTAGAGCATCGCTGGTCTCACCACTGTCCTGTACACCTTTAATTTCATTCTCGCTATCAGCTCCTACAGCACTTCTGTGAATCATCTGTTTCATTAAATTTCTTTGAGTACTAGTGATTTTCTGAGCTTATATTAATGAAGTGGCCTGCAGTTCCTCAGGGGATATATTAATATTTTAAAAGATGGGAAAACATTTCTAAGAAGTTTCACATGTGTCAATGTGTCAAGCATTAAAAGATTTAGTGGCAAGACATCACAGATTTCTTCATTTTGTTATAACAATACATCCTCCATGCTTCAATGATGAAGTTGATTGAATCATGTTTCATTTTGACTCACCGTACAGAGTGGAATCTATGAACAATTAATGATTTTGGAATAATAGTAAAAAACAGTAAAATAGGCCACTTATACAATTTCACAATCTATTGTGGCTACTAATAAAACCTTAGATTTATTCATTTCTGTAAATCAAATTGCCTCATTAATTTATTTATTACAGATGTATTACAACAGAATAATAACTTTACTCACCATAAACAGAGGCCACTCCATAATGTGTATGTTTACAGTTACGTGTGTAGAATCCGGGTCAATTAATTTCCATAAATTACATAGCAAAACATAAAACTCCATAGTATGAGGCGCCGTATAGGGCTTAAATCAAACTTTACTCACGCACACACATATGAAACACTTGCATACACATATATGAAACACTCACACATACATATATACTACTAACTGCTCAAACAACTACATATGAAACACTTGCATACACATATATGAAACACTCACACATACATATATACTACTAACTGCTCAAACAACTACATATGAAATGCGCGCGCACATACATACATACTTTCCGCGTATATACATACATACTTTTCACGCACATACATACATACTTTTCACGCACATACATACATACTTTCCGCGCACATACATACATACTTTCCGCGCACATACATACATACTTTCCGCGCATATACATACATACTTTCCGCGCATATACATACATACTTTCCGCGCACATACATACATACTTTCCGCGCATATACATATATACTTTCCGCGCACACGCACGCACACACACACATACATACTTTCTGTGCACGCGCACAAAGCCAACTGTAGCGGTGTAGGGAACGAGTGAACAACGGATCTTTAGTTTAGCGGAAAAGGGAATGGATAATTTCCTATAAGTCATTACATATCGCTGGAGTGTGAAAAATTTTTACTCGAAAAAGAATTTATATTTTTATTATAATTATTATCGAGGCGAGGACATCATATAAATAGGACACAATAATTTACATTTTGATTTAATAAAGAAACCATTCGTATTATATAGGCTAGTAATCTGTAAAAATAAATAAATAAATGATACGTTTTATATTTTTTATGGTATCAGTTTTTGTTTCAATAAATAATCTATATTTAATGTCCGTAGCGTGAAATTTCCACAGCAGCAGGTATCCGAGGTGCTTGTGTTACCATGGTAACGCAAGGAGGAAGTGACGTTGCATGGTGTTCTGAATGGTGGAATTTTGTAGAGTGAAGTTCCCTTTTCAGACATTTCCTGCGCAGGGAGTAGGGTGTAGGGTGTAGGGAGTAGTCATTTCAATGTATATGAACTTCATTCTCCCTGATTAGTAGTAGCGTTTCTTAAATAGACCGTTAATGGACAGTTTAGAAGACAACGAGTGATTTATTTATCACCACAAAAGTGGGTGATATGGGGGGTCGGAACAATGTTTGTCCCGTGGGATTCCGATGAGTTGTTGTTCATATTAGCGAAGGCGAGGAAACACATTTCACAAAACAGTATTTCTTTCTGTTGTAGGATCCGACATATTAGCCACAGATTCCGTGCTTTAATTTTCTTTTTGCAAATCATCACCTGCGTTTTCTGCCGCTGAAATATTCAGACATTATGTGGATAGTTCTGAATACGCCATGTGATTGAGCAGTGATGATACAAACCAGTAGCCTACTACCATTCAGGGAGAAAGAAGCGACAAGTCCGTCTACACTGAAATGCCTTCCTTTTACACTGAAATGCCTTCCGGTTACACTGAAATGCCTTCCGGTTACACTCAAATGCCTTCCGGTTACACTGAGAATCTCATAGGTGAATGTGCGAGAAGAGTTTGTATGTGTGTGCGCGGAAAGTATGTATGTGTGTGCGCGGAAAGTATGTATGTATGTGCGTGCGTGAAAAGTATGTATGTATGTGCGCGGAAAGTATGTATGTATGTGCGTGAAAAGTATGTATGTATGTGCGTGAAAAGTATGTATGTATATGCGTGAAAAGTATGTATGTATGTGCGCGCGCATTTCATATGTAGTTGTTTGAGCAGTTAGTAGTATATATGTATGTGTGAGTGTTTCATATATGTGTATGCAAGTGTTTCATATGTAGTTGTTTGAGCAGTTAGTAGTATATATGTATGTGTGAGTGTTTCATATATGTGTATGCAAGTGTTTCATATGTGTGTGCGTGAGTAAAGTTTGATTTAAGCCCTATGCGGCGCCTCATACCATAGCTTAGACCTGCACCAAAAAAAAACTGGCATGTTTGCTTAGAAGCAAAAATTACCCAGTGTATTGGCAACACTTGTTTTCCAGTTTGTTTACAGGAGATAGCTAATTGTTAGCAAGCTAGAATGCTTGCTGGCTACATCTGTCACATTGTGCATACATGGTTAGAACATACTAGCGAGCATAATATAATTATTCTTAATTCTATTTTATATACATGTTATACATATTGTATACTAATCAGCCGTAACATTAAACCTACCTGGTCAACACCGTGAACCACTTTCAATGTTGGACATGGGTCAGCATGGGCACTCTGATTAATCAGTTACGCAGCCCCATGTGCAGTAACCTTTGAACACATTGTGCGTCCGACGCCATTCAATCAGAATTCACTTTTACAGCAGTTTGCACTACAGAAGCTTTTGTAGGATTGGACCAGACAGATTAGCCTTCACTTTCCATGTGCATCAGTGAGTCTTGGCTGCCCATGATCCAGTAGCTGGTGGACCACTTTTGGTACCTACCCACCACACACTGGGACCATCCCACTCGACCTGCTGTTTTGTTTTGGCCATCTAGACATCACAGTTTGGCTTGTCAAAGGCTCTGACTGTTCACTTATTGTCTCCTTTATCCCATGTATCCTATTTATGAGATAATCAGTGTTAATCACTACACTTGACAGTGGGTTCAATGTTATGGCTGAATGGTGTGTACAGTGAGGAAAATAATTATTTGATCCCCTGCAGATTTTGTCATTTTGCCCACTTACAAATAAATTAAGTGTCTATAATTTTAGGGACCTTTCAATTTATGGCGGTAAATTTTGTTACCAATGGTTTCTTTAGGGGCATGGAGGCTTAGTGGTTAGCACAATCTATCTCTTTTAATGATGGTTGCATGTTCTCTCCGTGCTTGGTGGGTTTTCTCCAAGTTATCTGGTTTCCTCGCCTAGTCCAAAGACATGCAGGTTAGGATAATTGGGGTTGGCAAATTCTACTCACCAAGCTTCTACATGATGGTCTTGTAGCCCATTCCAGTCTTGTGCAGGTCTACAGTATTGTCCCTGACATTCTTTGACAGCTCTTAGGTCTTGCCCATGGTAGTGATATTTGAATGGAAGATTAAGTGGACAGGTAGCTTTTATACACATAATGAGTGGTTGTTAGGAGCAGCTTCTTAAATTAATCTGTGTACCGCATGAGCACATAATGAATCTGTAGAAGCCAGAATTATGGTGGGTTGGTACAGGATCAAATATCTGTTTTCCTTATTAAAATGCAAATCAATTTATAACATTTGTATGATGTGTTTTTTCAGGATTTTTGGATGATATTCTCCATATTTTGATGGTGATTTAATATTTCTCTATCCTTTAAAATAAACCTAAAAATTATAGACCATTTATTTTTTTTGAAAGTGGGCAAACTTACAAAATCTACAGAGGATTAAATAATTATTTTACCCCTGTGTATAATAAATTGTAACATAGTTTGAATTCAGCTTATTATTCTTTGTCTAAAATATTCCGGTTTTGTCAGATGAAAAAATAACAAAATAACCAGTGATAATCAAGAAAAATATTTCTACATTTTTACATGCAGATAGGGTACACCAGCAGAACACTTAGGCTTTTTGGTGTTTTCTGAACGAATATGAATATGTTTTTCCCTTCACTTAACAGCATGACTACTTAGATGTTTAACTTGCTAGACAACTAGCTAAAATCACATAAACCAACATAAACACAAAATACACATTAGTTGATATGGAGTTAATTAGACCATCTTATGACATTTCTCAGGCTGTAGCAGCAGATGATCTCCTTGAGCGTCTTGCGCATCTCTTGGCTCCTGAAGGCGTAGATAAGTGGGTCAATGACAGAGTTGCACATGATCAGGATGAGGTACATGTTAAAGTGGGACATGAAACACATGCAGTACAGGTTCCTTGGGCAGGAGATCATGAGGATGAGGTGGAGGAAGAAAGGCGCCCAGCACACAATGAAGATCCCCAGCAAGATGGTGAGCGTGACTGCTGCTTTCATGTTAGTCCTCTGGTGAATGGAGTTGTATCCAGGCAGAGCAGCAATGCGCTTGACGTGTGAGCGAGCCAACATGAACATGTGGGTGTAGAGTGAGGCCATGAGCGCAAGCATGATGAAAAACATGGACACTAGGCATATGATGACGAGAGTGCTGTCGGAGTAGATGATGAAGACAATGCCACATCCCGTGCAAAAGGTCCAGATACCGGAAATGATAAGTGATGCACGCTTTATGGTCATGATGTTGTGGTAGCGCAGTGCATAAAATGTGGTGACGTAACGATCCACAGCGATGGCCAGGAGGCTGCACATTGATGCCACCACAGAGATGCAGATCATGGAGTCAAAGACATTGTCTATCTGTCTGATGATGTGATCTTCCGCCACCAGCTGTTGTTTGCTAAGCAGGTAGATGACAATGGTCTCCCAGGCATTTGACACGCTCACCAGCATGTCCGCCACTGCCAGACTACACACAAAGAAGTACATGGGCGAGTGCAGGTTCTTGTTTTTCACTATGGCGCAGATTACCAGGATGTTCTCCAACAAGCTGATGATGCCCAGAATGAGAAAGACCTCAGGGGTGATATTGAGCTGCTCGCACACTTTGGATTTTGTCCGAGACGGAGGAGCTTCGGTGATGTTCATGGAGTAGACGTCTTGACTGGAATTACCTATAAAGCTCCAGACAGAATTACTGACAGTAGTGGTCATGGAGAAGTTCATCTTGGTGACGCGATTGAGGGTAAAGTTCCTGAAGCTTTTTGGGAGTTAGTGGCTTGGGGTATATGGCATCATTGCCCTGTGTAGGAGAAGGTTGTAAATTAGTCACGTCATCTTAAAAACAAATGGAGTCCAATACATCTTTTTTGGTTTGACTGTTATAGAAAATGAATTAACACCATCTGTAATTTGGTGTAAGAACAATTTCTGCTCCTTCCGTCATAATTTTCACAACCAATCAGAATGTGTTTTTTTCCCTGCATACTTTTTGTGTTTTTAGCATTTTCAGGCTGATATATTGACTATGGTGGTGGTCATATGTTAGACATGTCCTCCAGCCAAGGCTTCAGTCAAAGCTTTGTAGACATGTGAGGGCTGAGAATTTTACACTGTGGCCTGACTCAGTTTTTCACACTGATATACGAAGCTTTGTGAGATCTACCTAACTGTGCTTACATGCCCTTTCTAAAAGGAATAATTCATCAGGATGGCGTGGGTGCCGACATGCACTGAGGGCTTCTTTCATAGACATGTTCCTCTCTTCAGATCTTTATGGTTTGATAGAAGCTGGTTATAAGGAGGAATTTAGAATTCAGGAAAATTAATGGAAAAACTGGTCAGACAGAAAGACTCTCGTAAAAAGGGTGCAGGGGGGCTGGCGCCTAATCCATGGAAACTCAAGCGAGGTACACCCTGCATAAGGTGCCAAACATTACAGGGCACAACACATACTGGCAATTAGGCAATGCCAATCAAGCTACAAAAGATGTGCTCAGGAAGAAAATCCGCTATGCATGAGAAGAACACGCAAACTTCATACTGTATACACTGACCAACGCTGGGATTTAAACCCCATCCCTGTGATTGCGTGTGTGAGGTGACAGTGCTAACCAGTGAGTCACCATGCCACCACAGTACAACAACGTGACTGCGCTCCTGAGTTCTGAATCAGGTGTTGATTCATATTTTATAACTGAAACTTTTTAACAGGAGCTGACTTTGGCCTGAACATGGAGAATCAGAATGTTGAAATAAATCACAGAAAGAAGGAAATTACAGCTTGTCTTTATCACACTTTTAAATCAGGAGCTTATAATTAACCGCAGCCATGTCCCAGTGATTCTGCTTGTTACTCTACTCATTAGCCTGAAGCACAGGGACGACGAATTTGAATAAACAGACCTTTAGCTTTATGTACAGAGATTTAGCAATAACACTTTGCTCTGAAAATTGTCAATTACACAATTTTACACATAAACCTTACAGCGCTTAATTGCAGTCCGACCTGACGTACACCTGCAGCGCATTACAGGCATTTACAGGCACCTTTTAGACACTTTCACTCGACGGCTCTCGCTGATTTTTCCATCACTCTGTAATAATGCTGAGTTTTCATCGCTTTCTCCCGCTATTAAAATGTAATATACCCCAAAGACAGCTGGATAGAAATAGGAACAACTAGACTGAACATATGTAAGGAGGAGAAGAATCTTCAATGTGACACACATCCTCTTTTATTAGATATCATGTCAAATTTAAACACAAAAACAATAAAATATTTAAAGCAGAATGGCTGCATGTTCCTCATCTTACTGTATCTCCCTATTTAATCCTGGCATTACAGATGGAGGGATGTTGTTTTGTAGTATAATCGTTCCTGCTGTTTATATACAGATTAAAGATTATATCTAGTTATAATCTGATGATTCAAAACTTGAAAAGCTTAAAATTGCTCATTATATACAGTGTATCCATCCATTTATCTGGAAACCTCTGTAGTCCAACTAGGGACCATTGTATTTATTCCCATTTGTATAACCAGGGTAAAATTTTTATCACTGCTTCTAAAATAGTTTCAAATTTTTTACCACAGCATTTTAAAGCAGAAATACCTGCAGACAATAATCCCATGCCGTGACGATCATCAGTACGGTCACGACTGCCCCATTTAGAAAGTGTGTTTGTAGCTGAAGTGTTATTTTAGTGTTTTATAGCTGAAACGTCATTTTGATCCTGTTTCATGTGTATAGCAGATCTCCTCACAAAGCAGTCTCCCAGAAACCCAGATGGAGCTTTAGAACCTGAATGAGAAGCAGGCGGGTGAACAACCAGAGACAAAGTAATAAAACACGCACAGTTTTTGAGCTAAAATTAGCAATCCTGGCCACGTTTCTCAGCCTGTAGCAGCAGATGATCTGCCTGGGGGGTTGAACATCTCCTGGCTGTGTCATGAATGCTAAAATATTTATGTCACCTTAGGTTTCCTGGCATCCTGGTCAGGCTGGGTATCATCATGCTTCAGCACAGTTTGCAACATTACAACACAATCCATTATTTTAATACAGAAACCCTAAGAAATTCTCTACTATCTTTTTTTACTCTGAAAACAGAGCCAAAAATAGTAAGTGGCGTCATGTAGGACTCGTCAGGGATGAGAGACAAGTGTGTGTTTGTGTGTGTGTTTGTAAAAGCCTCAGCAGGCTTAAGGTCCTCAGCCCTTTCCTCCCACCGCTCTTTCTGTCTTTCTGTCTCTCTCTCTCTCATTCTAATGCAATCGGTCCATCAATCAGAAACCTAAACATGAGTGTTCTCACCTGTCTACCCTCCACGGGTTTGTCCTCGGGCTTCTATTCTAACTTCTCTCCCTCTCTCTCTCTCTCTCTCTGAATGAGACATACCAATGCAGGAGATGTCCCACCTGTCTGCTCTTTATTGTGTTTGACTGTTCAACGTTTTGTGTGTGTGGGGGGTAGGTGGGTGGGTGTGTGGGTATTCTGTGTACGTCCTCTGACTGGGTATCTTGCTGCTAGCTTATCTTTTCATTATTATGTTCCTCAGTAAAAGCAGTTTGATAAGAAAAGCTGCATTAGTAAAATACTATGATAATATTTGTCTATAGATGCTTCCTGAGCTTTCTAAGTAAATTTTTAAAAATCCTTTTACAGGTTTATAAAGGAATAAAATATTAAAAGCAAGCCAAATATTATTCAATCATCGATAAATAGATATGGATAGTAACTAAGTACATGTATTTTGTGGATGGTAACTAAGTACATGTATTTTGGTCTGAGCTTATGGATATCTGTACTTTCTGCTTCACTACATTTTGAATGGTGTTGCGTTACATAATAGCAGTGGTGTGTAGCATTTGTAGCCACCTGCTGAACATCATACAAAATTGCGTTATTTGCCTTCCCCCAAAATGAAGATGGAGATGGTTGTTGATAACAACAAAACAGCATGTTTACAGTGAGAAAACCAAGAGAGAGAGAGACAGAGAGAGAGAGAGAGAAAAAGAGAGACAGAGAGGCAGTGGGTGGGAATTGAACCTGGGCCAATAACATGGCAGGTGAGAAACCTTCCACTGCTTCACTAATTCCCTAAGCTTAGTGCTTTGAGTTTAAGTACATGCGAAGAAAAGTATTTTTGTATTTGTACTCCAGTATAAATATAAATATAGGACCTTTACTTGAGTAATATTTTACCTTTACTTTTACTAGTGGTACAGAATTTTTACTTTTACTCAAGTACAGGATTTTTGCACTTTGCCCACCATTGCCAACGAGCAATTTTAAATCTTGCTGCAAATCATAAGATTTAACAATAATATATTAAAAACATGAACATCAATTGCATTCCAGTTGGAAAACTGCTCAACAGTGTGCCTGAAATGGAACCTTGTGGGATGCCAGATTGCTATTTTTGTAGATATTTTTTGGAACATGGAACCCCCCCAAAAAATTTTAGGTTTAGAGCTACTGTACACTAATTTTACTTTGCATGGTGAAAAAGCATCCTTGCATCATCATTATCATGAGAACTATTGCCTTTACGTAGCAATCACACTAGATGCGTACCTAAACCTAACGCAAGCACACTAAACACCAATCACCAGTGTTGGCAGACGTTACTTTTTAAAGTAACTAATTACATTACAAAACTACTGTTATTAAAAACTAATCAATTACATTAAATTACTATCATCACTCAAGTTTGGCCCATAATCTGTTAACCACTAACCCCTATCTCACCTACGCGGTTTTGAGTGGTGGCCATAAGTACAGTTCAACATGATTCACTGCAATTCGGTGAATTGATTAGTAATTATGTTTTCTTTTCATGTGTCAGTCATCGCAGACCTTGAAAAACTTCGTGGAATGTTGGGCAGTCACTCGCGACGACTCACGTTGTCTTACCCCGCTTCATACTGCAAGTCAAACCACAAAGGTGAGAGGGGTATAACAGCAGGAATAACAGGGGCGGGGCTTGTAGGACGACTTTCACACACACACAAAATAACGAAATGCTGTCTGGCTCACAGATTACATAAATTGTCTAAGTAACAGATTACATTTCTGAAGTTGAATGCACTAGACAAATCCCATTAAGCACCATAATGAAACTGTTTTTTATGAAAACCATCCCAGGAAAGACAGACCAAAACTTAGGACAAGTTCATTTAGAGTTAACAGCCTCAGAAATCACCAATTAACAAACAGCACCTCAGATTAGAGCCGTTATGAAGGTTTTAGGTAGCAGACACATCTCAGTGGTCAAAGAAGATTACTACATATTTCGAGTGCCTTCAGAATTGTTTTACAATGTAAAAAGAAATAAAAATCAGGAAAGACCATGGAATTAGAAGGTGTGTCCAAACCTTTGACTGGTAGGGCATGAAGCAACTGTAATGCATAGACGTAGGAAGTGGGGGTTCGGGGAGTGTGGGATCAACATCCCTTTACTGCACTAACTTTTTTTCTTTTAATAATTAATGTTAATATTGACGGACTTTAACATTCATATTTACTTGGTGTTTAAAGACACCAGACTGTGTATTTTTGTTTGTGAATTCTTCAATCTTCTTCTCGGCTCAAAAAAAAAAAAAAACAGTTCGTACAGGTTTAGAGTTAAACGTTGCCAAGCAACGAACACTTTCTTCACTTCCTATCAAAGTTAACTCAAAGGCTGTTTGCTCATTAATTTGTAGACTTAAGTAAACACAATGTTTCAATTTAAGTCTTACATTCCTGCTAATTTATTTGATGGATCGACAATTGTCAAATGTAACATTTCAACATTGCTGCCTGTAGTCCAACTAGCTCGCACTGATTGAATGGAATAGTTCTGTTGTCTCTGCTAGAATGTGTTATAAAAAAGCTCTACGAAATATAACTGTCCCTTATCCCTGTATGTTTACTTTTGTATAATTATTAGGGAAGGATTCATGAGGCACCAGCTGATATGATTTGATGTTTATTGCGTTTCTGTATCACGATATTACAAATATCCTCATTCAATATAATTTTTCCCAAGAATTTGTTACAATTTTAAACAAAAACAGGAAATAATTTGCTCCTACCAAGGGTGCCTGCCAATGTGTGAATGTGTGGTGTTAGAGCACACCACCTAAAGGATTATGGAGGAACTGCAACATTTTACCAACTTAAATTGAAAAGATATACTTCTCTCCAAAAAAAAAATCACGTGTCTCAGCTGCATGATAACTAAATATAATTTATATAGCCTTTTAACTTGTAATATAGATCTGGTAATATAGAGGACGTTCAGATATACAGAGAACCAAATGTTCAGACATACAGGAAACCAATCAAATGTGGAAGCAAAATAGTATCATTAATAATTCACACAAAAGACACGATGCACACATGCGTATCCCAATGCACATGCGTGGAACCCAAATCACGTGCACAAAAAAAAAATATATACTCACAAAAAAACAACTCATGTGCACAAATTAAATATATATATATATATATACATAATATACGTATCACAAATGCAATGTTCTTTGCTGGCAGCAATGTGGGTCACTTGTACCAATCTTTATCCAATCAGATGCGATCTCACCATTCAACCAATCACAGCCCTCCAGGACTACAGCACTCAAGTAGTTCAGCTTTGCACACCTTTCGCGCAATCTGAGTTAATTACAACGGAAATAAAGTTTTACCTACCCAAACCAAGAACAGGAGGCACGTGTAAGGTATTACTTTTATTTCATAATGTTTAATTAAGGCATAGTAAAAATAGCATATTTTTAGCATAGTAAAAATAACATGTGACTGACTATTGTCTCTACAATTTGAGTGGTGAATTAATCATTTATTATGACTTTTTAATCTGGTGTTTGGTCTGTTTAAACTTATAGTACATTAAATTACTTACAGCAATAAATACATATAGCATGTTGTACTTTATGTAGCAACTATGTTGAAAAAATGTGGTTTGAACAAGATATGCAGCATGATTTTAAACAGTATAACTTACTGTCTGTACATTGAAATCCACAATTTCTTTTTTTTAATAATTTAGGAATCTCTCCAGCAGTACATTCTTCAATGACTTTATGATCGTTTGGTTCATATCTTGGAGAGACAGCCACTGAACATTGACTACCTATAGTTCATTTGTATACAGGAGCTAGTGGTTATTAGTGCCCTGGACGAAATCATACATATTCCAGAAGATGTCATGACAGCCCTTTCAAATCCAAGCAACCTCATACAGCATCAGTGGATTAGACAAATATAAATATAAAAAAGGCTACAGCAAAATGCTATACTCTGACAAGTTTTGCCCGCTGTCATATAAAGTTGGTGTTATTTTATTTTATCAATTACCAATTGTCACCTGTTAAAACTGTCTTTTATAATTTGATAAATTGAAAGTTATGATTTTTGATTCTTTACAATAAACATAATTCTCTTGAATGAATGAATGAATGAATGAATGAATGATTGAAGTACATTTTTAGCAACCACTTTTCGCCACTTCTTCTTCTTTATCTTTCAGCTATTCCCTTTCTGGGGTCGCCACAGCGAATCATTTGCCTCCATCTAACCCTATCCTCTGTATCCTCTTCTCTCACATCAACTAACTTCATGTCTTCTCTCACTGCATCCATAAATCTCCTCTTTGGTCTTCCTCTAGACCTCCTGCCTGGCAGTTCCAACCTCAGCATCCTTCTACCGATATACTCACAATCTCTCCTCTAAACATGTCCAAACCACCTCAATCTGGCCTCTCTGACTTTATCTCCAAAACCTCTAACGTGGGTTGTTTCTCTGATGATGGGTCTGCCACCTCCTGATATAATTGATACGACCTTTATTTAAAGCTAAAGTTACTTTCAAAATGTTTCAAATTTTCAAAAACTTTATTTTGGTTTGTATTGTAGACATTAGTGTTTATATTAAAAAACCTTTATCCTAGTACCACTGATAATTAGAATTATTGTAAGGAAATCATATCATAAGAAATAATGGTGACTAAGGAGACCTCGAATCACAAGTAACGCAGTTTGCAAGTGTTTCGCAAGATGAGCAAAGATTTTTAATACATTTTGACTTGAAAAACGAGCATTGTCTTGGTTTACGCATGCACTTTCTGTTTTGACACCGAGCATCACGTGATCACAACTGAGCCAATGGTTTTTCTCTCTCTTGTGCTGTGGTATTGTAGGTAATCGTCTTCCCTTCTGGGTCTTAGTGCTTGTCTCACTGGTATAATCAACATCTGTGCATGTGTGTGGGTAAAACATATTTTATTTTGTGTTTGTAAGCGTGTGTGTACAGCGCGCATGTATTGTTTATTAAAACACACACATGTGTGCGCATGTATAAAGCAAAAGAAAAGTCTTGGGTGAAGATAAAGAAACTCTGCACCAATTCTTTTTAAAGGTAAAGTGCCGTTTCATTTGTTTGTTTGTTTTTTACTTTCCAGCAGTGATTCCGTTAGTTTGCGCTTATGCGAGTGTGATTAGCGATGTTCCAATAAAGCAGTCTCTCAGTTAATGTGTGTGTGTGTGTGCACGCACATTACACACACACACACACACACACACACACACAGAGCGCCTGCGCACATAAACGGAAACACTTATCTGTTGGTATTTTATTTTTACTTTTTTAAAAGGTAAAGTGCAGGTTAATTTGTTTTATTTTTACTTTATATTTTTTATTCGTTATTTTTATGCATTTATTTTTTGGGGCTGTAAAACGAATAATTTGAGTTCCCATTATTTTTTATGGGAAAATTAAATTTGGTTAGGAATACGAGCCTGCTTCCGGAACTAATTATGCTCATAATCCAAGGTTCCACTGTACCTATAAATGACAACCGCTCTCTGGCTCAGTGACGGTACCAAAGCAAATTTGAAATCGTTCAGCTTTAATGCATTATGTTATACACATTTGAGCTGTTAATTAAATCAAAGCAAATCTGGTGACCTTCAGATATATCAGAATACCCTGTGACCAACAGAAACATCTATTTTCCAAATTAAAAACTCTAACTTTGACTGTCTTGTTTGATAAACATGTAATTAGGATAAAGTGTTTATAAAGATGATAAAGTGGTTAGCTGTGTTTTTTTCGGCGAAGTTTATTAATAAAACATTATGAAATAAAGTAATAATTTACATGTGCATCCTGTTCTTGGTTTGAGGAGATAAAACTTAATTTCCATTGTAATTAACACAGATTGCGCAAAAGGTGTGCAAAGCTGAGCTACTTGAGTGCTGCGTTTCTGGAGGGCTGTGATTGGTTGAATGGTGAGGTCACATCTAATTGGCTAAAGAGTACGAGTGACCTACGTTAGTTCCAGCAAAGTACACACAAATCCAGGGCGATTCACCCACGAAAGACAATTTTCACATTCATGTCCATGATACACTCGTGAATTTCAAACATTCAAAAATTTTGTACGCAGTTATACATCTGTGAATTGTGTTTTGCATTTGTGAAAAGTATATTAAGAATATATATATTTATTTTGTGCACATGGGTTGTTTTTTTGTGAATATATTTTTTTTCATACATGTGAATTGGGATACGCATGTGTGCATTGTGTCTTTTGTGTGCATTATTAATGAGACTGTTTTGCTTTCACATTTGATTGGTTTCCTGTATGTCTGAACGTTGGGTTCTCTGTATATCTGAACGTCCTTTATATTACCAGATCTATATTACAAGTTCAAAGGCTATATAAATTATATTTAGTTATCATGCAGCTGAGACATGTGATTTTTTTTTGTTGAGAGAAGTATATCTTTTAAATTTGAGGAAGTTTTGCTTCCATATTTGATTGGTTCCCTCTATATCGGAATGTTTGGTTCTCTGTATATCTGAATGTCTGGTTCCCTGTATATCTGAACGTCCTCAATAGTACCAGATCCATATTACAAGTTAAAAGGCTATATAAATTATATTAAGTTATCATGCAGCTGAGACATGTGATCTCCTCCTTAACAGGGAAGAATAGCACAGAGGCTTTTTGGTGTGTAAGTAAGTAGGAAATTAAGCCTCACCGTGCAACGTTGACTCAGATCTGACATTTTTAAATCCCTCAATGATCATACACAATAAGATGATAAATAACACTGCAAAATGCTAAGACGCTGACTCACACAATCATCTTATTTAATGATTTTATTCTTGCTTAATGAAGCCCCGGGGGTTGCGGTTTTATTAATTAATTTAACTGGACAGATAAAGCAGACAAACCGTAGCTGAACTCATTAATTAGTGTACAGTTACCAAGCATGTTAACACGACAGCTGGTTTACTTTCTGTCACGCCCACAAAACTATATAACTAGTATAATTTGAGTTCTTCTTTTATGGGAAAATTCCAAACTCTTTTTGGTTTTCATGAACACCACAATGCTTGTGTAAATAATTTAGCATTGCTGTGTTTATTGTTCGAAAAAAAAAAAAAGGTCCAGATGTTTCCAGATGTGTAGGATTAGGTAGAAACCTCACACCATCTCGGGCAGCTTTTCAGCGCACGTCTCTCAGGTCTATTTAAAATACGTCTATTGAATTTCTCCTCCTCTGCTTTTCTTTTTATCTTCACATCAATTTGCAGAACTTGCTAAAAGGGTCGCACTTGTTATGCTGTGAGTCAGAATTCTTTTCTTTTAGATAATATTCTTACACGGATGACCTGAAAAAATCCACTGTGGTTTTCTCTAATTATCTCAGATTTTTTTTTCTTTCTGAAAAGCATTAATATAAACCTTCACTACTGTTATGGCTGCTGTTACAGAAAATTAATCAACTCCTTCTGACCAATCAGGATCCAGAACTCGACAGCACTGTGGTAGAAATAAGGTTCATGCAGAAATGTTTCTTCATGAAGAGCTCCCCTTACCTTCACATATTTTTTTTTTATAAATAAGGAACAAACGTAAATCCGAACAGACTTGCACCTTTCTTTCTCTTAGCCTGTCAGGGTTCTTATTCTATAGTTAACAAGGATTGGTGACGTCTGACGCCAAGGCCAAGTTCAAAGTCGCGGGAACAAATTAACGGCCGCCCACACAGGGGATTTAACACGGCGTGTGGCAGTGAGTCAGACATGGCCGGCTGAACGCATGGTCTTCAGATAAACCCACACAGTAGTGCAGAGCCGCTCACACAGACTGCTTTTCCTCGTACTGTAAGTCTCAAGCTTTTCCTCAAGGTCTTGATGCCTGTTTATTCCTCTGCAGCCTGTTTGTTAGCTGTTGTTAAACAATAAATCATCCGTTTGTGATCCTCATTAGCCACATCACACAGAGACTGCTCAGGAAGTTTGCTGTCAGAAGCTGGCTTGTTTTCTAATTAACCTAAAGGTGAGCAGAAAATCCTTCATGTTAATTTAGGTTGCTTTTAATCTTATTTTAAGGGGAAATCACTTGCTGGAACAGGTTTTGTGCTGATATGGAGTTCTCTTACTAGTTCTAATCAGGTTCTAACTAGTTCTAACAAATTTGTTGCTAGATTGGTGTCCCAACAACCAATCACTGATCACCACTGCACACCAACAACCAATCACTGGTCCCCCTGTGTCCCAACAACCAATCACTGATCACCACTGCACACCAACAACCAATCACTGGCCCCCCTGTGTCCCAACAACCAATCACTGATCACCACTGCATACCAACAACCAATCACTGGCCCCCCTGTGTCCCAACAACCAATCACTGGTACCCCTGTGTCCCTACAACCAATCACTGATCACCACTGCATACCAACAACCAATCACTGGTCCCCCTGTGTCCCAACAACCAATCACTGATCACCACTGCACACCAACAACCAATCACTGATCCCCCTGTGTCCCAACAACCAATCACTGGTCCCCCTGTGTCCCAACAACCAATCACTGCACACCAACAACCAATCACTGATCCCCCTGTGTCCCAACAACCAATCACTGATTACCACTGCACACCAACAACCAATCACTGATCCTCCTGTGTCCCAACAACCAATCACTGATCACCACTGCATACCAACAACCAATCACTGATCACCACTGCACACCAACAACCAATCACTGATCCTCCTGTGTCCCAACAACCAATCACTGATCACCACTGCACACCAACAACCAATCACTGGTCCCCCTGTGTCCCAACAACCAATCACTGGTACCCCTGTGTCCCTACAACCAATCACTGATCACCACTGCATACCAACAACCAATCACTGGTCCCCCTGTGTCCCAACAACCAATCACTGGTCCCCCTGTGTCCCAACAACCAATCACTGATCACCACTGCACACCAACAACCAATCACTGATCCCCCTGTGTCCCAACAACCAATCACTGGTCCCCCTGTGTCCCAACAACCAATCACTAATCACCACTGCACACCAATAACTAATCACTGGTCCCCCTGTGTCCCAACAACCAATCACTGATCCCCCTGTGTCCCAACAACCAATCACTGATCACCACTGCACACCAACAACCAATCATCGATTGCCATTGTGTGTCAACAAGCAATCACTGATCACCAGTGTGTATCAACATGCAGTTACAGATCACCTCTGTGAATCAACGCCACAAACATTTGTAACACCTAGTTACTGATCAACATTGTGTCTCAATAACCAATCACTGATCACCACTCTTTTAACAACCAATCACTAATTATTATTATTTATCAACACTCAGTTAGTGATCACCACTATGTCTCAATAACCAATCACTGATCACCACTGTGTCCCAACACCCAATAAATGATCAGCACTGTGTCTCAATAGACAATCACTGATCACCACTGTGTCTCAATGACCAATCACTGATTACCATTGTTCCCCGGCAACCAATCATGGATCACCACCATGTCTTAAAACCCAATCACTAATTATCACTGTGTCCCAACACCCAATAACTGATCACTACTGTGTCTCAACACCAAATAACTGATCACTACTGTGTCTCAACACCCAATAACTGATCACTACTGTGTCTCAACACCCAATAACTGATCACCACTGTGTCTCAACACCCAATAACTGATCACCACTGTGTCTCAACACCCAATAACTGATCACCACTGTGTCTCAACACCCAATAACTGATCACTACTGTGTCCCAACACCCAATAACTGATCACTACAATGTCTCTATGCCCACATATTAATCACCATTGTGCCCCAACACCCGATTGTTGCTCATCAGTCAGTGAGAATGATAACTAAAGGTTCCTGACACTAAGCAGCATGACATAAAATTGGAAACTTTTTTATGGAATGGAGCGAATTCATTTTCTTACGTCTCAGAGACTCTAAACTAATCTATATTTACCTTCTTCTGTTTGTTTAATTACCCAGAAGGGTTAACACATCCCTCTGACTTTTAAAGCAGACTCACTCTTGCTCTCTTACTTCATCCTTTCTTTCCTGTGAGACTGTGTACCAGCACTAAGTGCTTTACTGACACCCACCCACACTGTGTGTGTCCGTGTGTGTGTGTGTGAGAGAGAGAGAGAGAGAGAGAGAGAGAGAGAGCAGCCCATGCTTTCATACCTGTGAGAATGTCATCTTGCCATTAAACACAGAGCTTTTTCATTTATTTGTATTTCGAATCCTTCTCTTTCTTTCAACTCAATATGTTCTGTTATCTTTTTATATTTTATTTCTATTTCATCGTCCTATTTTACCTATACAATCATTTCTTACTTTCTTACCTACTTTCTTCTTTTTCATTTCAATACTTTTTTTCTTATTTCTTTGTTAAACTGTCAGCCTCTTCCCTCCTTCCCTTTACTAAAACTGAAAGTCAGATCGTTTTTATTTAAGTTTCATTATTCAGGATTTCCCCCTTCCTTATAGCCGCTCTCCATCTATCAGCATCATAAGTGTCATAGTGTGATAACTCCTTATTTTTTTTATTTGAAAAGTTGTTTTTAAAAAAAATTTTTAAGAATAACGAACAGTTTAAAGAAGTTATGTAGAATTTTACAAAGCTACCTTCCTTCCTCTTAGCATCATCGTTTATAGCCTGGTTCATGATTTGCTTATTTCAAAAGTATTTTCATCTTACAAATGTTTGTGGTGTCGATATATATATATATATATATTAGGGTTAGGGCTAACCCTTACCCTAACCCTAGGTTTTATATAAAACCTGTAAATATAATTTCTAAAATTAAATTGAATCTTTAAAATATTACCAGCAGTGAATAAAACATTACTAACAGGCTAAACAACTTTATTTAATTAGCCGGCTCTGTTATTATGTAACACAAAAGAGGATTTTTTTTTTTTATGTTCAGTACAACTAAATTTAAACAAAAACACAAAAATAGGGTATTAAGAAGTCTTAAAGTATGCTGTTCATTAATGTTTAATGTCTCCTCTCATGGTCCATTGTGTTAATTGTTTAATAGTTAAACTTCCAAGTGAATTAATTAGTATTTATTAGTTCTGTCATGACACTTAAAAGCTGTCATTTTCAAAAGCAGAGTTAGTACCCTAGCTTAATTGCACACTATTTTTAGACACTATCTAGTACAGAAGTATGCAGTTGAGAGGGTTGCCAAGGCGACGCGTCAGCACCCAACCGAAAGCTATGTTCTATTTAAGCACACTGTTCAGTAGAGAAGTATGCAGAAGTATGAAACTCTCCCACTCACCTGAACTGCAGTGGGCTTCCAGAGTGCAGGAATTATTATTATTATTATTTTCTTTTCCAAAAATTATTTTCATTCAATAATAATCGTGTTTGGGCACGACAGGAAACTGAGAGTGTGAGATCGCAGACTGGAGATGGGTTGCATTTATAGATTCAGGAGAGGAGAGAGGAGGGAGAGAGCTCCACCTCCCACATACACACACATAGACACACACACACAGACACACGCACACACACACATATACACACACTCATTCATTCATTCACCTCCTACAGGTCTCCGTAGGACCTTTTTACAGCTGGTGTGTGTGTGTGTGTGTGTGTGTGTGTGTGTGTTCTTACAAACTAGTTTTTATTTATTTGTTGATATATATATATATATATATATATATATATATATATATATATATATATATATATATATATATATATATATATATACTTCAGGGATATGTATGTGTGTATTTTTATTTGTCTTGAATCAATCAAACCCAGTTTGTCTGTTTTTCCTAATCCTAACCAGGAGAATGTCCTCCGGCAGCACTTTTTCAAAATCTCATTAAACAGTTCAGATTATGTCCATCTTAACACGCATTAACCTTCTTGGATAATGTTGTTCTGTTGGAGGTCCTGGAGCTTGTAAACATAATAATCAGGCACCTCAGTGTGGACTGTTTTAGGCTGGACACTGCTTAGATAGATCAGTTGTTTTATTGCATTTTGAAAAAGTGCTTCCTCTCTGGGCCAAAAATAACCTAGGAGAAAACATTATTTATCTTCTGTGTACAATAAATATTCATGGATAACTTATCATTACCAGTCTAGAAAACAATTTTTTACATGACAGCATTTATTCTTACAACAGTATCCTCTTTATAGTGGATAACCTTACATCATTATCATGCATACAATTCCATGCATTGTCCAGGGTTAAGTTACATCATAATTATTATTATTATTATTATTAGTAGTAGTAGTAGTAGTAGTAGTAATAGTATTATCCAGGGTTGTTAAATTATTGTCCAGGGTTAAATTATTATTATTATTATTATTATTATTATTATTATTATTATTATATCTGAAACTGTTACATGTTTGTCCAGGGTTATGTTACATTATTATGCAGGGTCAATTTACATTATTGTTCAGTGTAAAGTTATATTATTATCCAGAGAAAAGCATTTATTCTTACATCATATCCTTATTATCCTGGATAACCTTACATCATTATCATGCATACAGTATCATGCATTGTCCAGGGTTAAGTTACATCATAATTATTATTATTATTAGTAGTAGTAGTAGTAGTAGTAGTATCCAGGGTTGTTACATTATTGTCCTCGGTTAACTTACATTAAGTTACATCATTGTCCAGGGTTAAGATACATCATTGTCCAGGATTAAGTTACATGATTGTCCAAGGTTAAATTACATTATTGTCTATGGTAAAATTACATGATTGTCCAGGGTTAGTTACATTTTTGTCCAGGGCTAAGAGATAGTATTGTCCAGTGTTAAGTTACATTATGATCAAGGATTAAGTTATATAATTGTCCAGGACTAGTTGCTTTATTGTTCAGGTTTAGTTAAATTTAAATTATTATGCTGAATAAAGTTACACTGTTTATTGTAATCTAAAACCATTGAAATCTTTATTTTATAACTAGTATTTTGCAAACATAATGAGATCTGAAATCTGAAACATTATTGGTATATTCTTGTTATGCTGCAAAACCTAAATGTAACATTCTTATAATATTACAGAATCATTACCTGTTTATGGGCCTTATATTTTGTCATGGATAATTCTGCACAACCTTTCCTGGGTAATCTTATTACATAAATCTGCATAACATTAAATCAATATGCTAAGTTTTCTTATATTTTTCTTATATCTTAGTTATATATTTCTGTCTTCTATAGATTTATCATTCTTATCTAAATTTATTTTCTATTGTATTTCTTTTTTATTCATATTTATTTCCTATTTATAATATTTTATTTTTAAAGTCATGGGCGGTCATATAAGCATTTCTCTGCACGTCGTATTGTGTATGACTGTGTATGTGACAACTAAAAATTTAATTTGAATTTAAATAACATTATATATATATATATATATATATATATATATATATATATATATATATATATATGTATGTATATATATATATATATATATATATATATATATATATATATAGAGAGAGAGAGAGAGAGAGATAGATAGATAGATAGATAGATAGATAGATAGATAGATAGATATCATCAGGAAGACAAAACCTGTAAGTGTGCTTAGAGTGCAGTGAGTACTGGATAGAGCGAGTGGGAGTGATTGCACATGATAACACTCATGAACAGCATCCTCCGCTCCAGCACTATCTTAACATTCTGGAACCCATAACTCATCCGGGTGTTTTATTAGCCAGGTTATGTCTGTTGGTGTCCTATGTTGTCTACTGACATCACTTTTCTGGATAGCATTATATTTCATCCTGGGAAACATAACATTACTATCATGGATAATATTTGAAATAGACTGAAGTCTTTATCCATGGCCACCACAGGGAGAACAGGTGTGTGTTCAGTCAGGTATTAAAACTGGCTCAAAAGTTTTGCTGGTACGTAGCTAGTTTAAGCTGTCAGAAGGCTAAACGCTAAGGGCTGACTCATCCGTTTGGATCAGTACCCGCTGAGCTCAGAGATTTGAATTCCCTGAACATCTGAGAAGCTTTTTAGTCCTCGGCTGTAAGTGATTTATGAATGAGTCTCAGCATCTTCATCGCTCAGCTCTGCGCTCTCAGCTTTGCAATAAAATAACATTGGGACTCTGCAGACTGCACAGTGGTGTGGTAGTTAGTACTGTCGCCTTGCACCTCCATGCTCCGGGTTTGACTCCCGGTCAGGTTCGATTCCTGTCTCTGTGTGCATGGACTTTGCATGTTCTCTACGTGCTTGGTGCGTTTCCTCCAAGTACTCCAGTTTCCTCCCACAGTCTAAAGATATGCAGGTTAGGCTAATTGGCATTCCCAAAATTGCCCGTAGTGTGTGAGTGTGTGTATGCCTTGCGATGGATTGGCACCCTGTCCAGGGTATACCCTGCCTTGTGCTCTAAGTCTCCTGGGATAGGCTCCAGGTCCCTGAGACCCTGAATACAGGATGAAGCGGTATAGCTAATGAGTGAGTGAGTGAGACTCTGCATGTAAACCTTTTCAACTTAATCGTCCACATGACTTAGAGCTTTCAGGAACAATTCCATCTTAGACCCTGAGAGGTGGGAGCTAAGGGGGTGTAATAAGAGATACTAACCTATTCAGAGGGGAAAAAAGTCACTTTGTTTGTCCAGTATGGCTGCATGAACAGGGCAGTGTAAAATGATGTAAAAGTCACAATCTGTCAAAATCACATTGGCATGTCTGAGTAACCGCTGAAAAAGTAAATCTAGTTTGAGAGAGATTTTTTACAGAAATAGGTCTTGGGTGAGGCTGACATCATTTACTTTATAATAACACCATCCTCAGAGCTACAGTGGAAAACTAAAAATGGATGCATACCATTCTTAGACAGGATTCAAGTTGCTGTTGTTTTTTTTATTTATTTGCTGGGTTTAGCTTCTTGGGTCAGGTTGTCCAGTTCAGAGTGCTGGGTCAAAACTGGAAGTAGGAAGAAAACAGACACACTGGAATATTCCACTTTGCCTATTGAGCCAGATATACAACTATATAAATGTCTGAACTAAAAGAAATCAGCTACAACTAGTAAAAAAAAATTTTGTTCAGATTTATTTGCATTTACAATATGACATTCAAAATCACATTTTTCTAATAACTATATAAGCAATTAATTAAAAATCATTAATGTGTAGATTGCCTACTGAAAAAAGTACTCTAGGGTCAAGAGATTTGAGGGCCAAGATGTATGAAGCCAGTTACTTGTAATAAACATAATAAATTCGTATTTTTGTAAGAGATTTTTAGATCAGATTCAATTTTCAGACATTTACTGCTAAAAGTAGTCAACTCATTTCAACCTACAATTTACGTTAACAACATCACTGCAGTACTTCACTCAGATGAAAATGAATTCATGGAGATGTTTGCTATTTTGTGATTATACCAACATTAACACCACCACCAGGTGAATGGAATAACATTGATTATCAATTAGAAATCAGTAAACTGATGACAGCATCATGGGCAGCCAAGGCGATCCCACAGCAAAGGCAATATAGAATGAAAAAAAGTCTATGATAGAAAAGTCTATGATAAAAAAGCACCAGAACTCCCAGTACATCACAGGCAGGCATGTATGGAGCTTACAGTAGCAGGCAGAGTTCATGGTTGTTGATCCAGCCTCTAAATTTCTCAGATCCCAATCTAATTGAGCGCACATTGGATGTTCTAGGTGGCTTTTAGACAGAGATCTGGATTTTATGAAAGAGTTTGCCTTGAGCCTTGACAGTCTTGAGTCTTTTTTCCTTTTAATAATTCTCTGCTTAAAAGTCATTAAAAAGGGTTTGTACAGGTCAAGGATGCAATATGAGAGCAGACTTGAAGTATATCTAAGTGTTGAGTGCTTATTGTGTTGATTTAACCTAGTTTGTGCATGTAGAAACTAAACACGATAGGTCAAAGAATTGAGCCCTGAGGGACTCCATATGTCAGACTCAAGCACTTTCATAGTCTTTAAAGTATGTTATAGGCATTATCATACAAGACTTTAATTAAAAGTCCTCATAGTGTAGTTTACCCATTGATGTAGTGTATTATATTATGAACACTATACTGTATACTGTTTCTCTCTGTCTCTCTATACATATATTATAGAGAGACAGAGAGAGAGAGAGATTAGCTGTTTACAACCAATAGTTCACCAGTATTTTTTTCTGATTTCTTTGTGAGTGTCTCTCTCTCAAAGTGGAATTAAACTGAATAGGCAGAGAATATGAACCCTGAGGGACTTCACATGTCAGTGTGATTTGATCGGTCCATAGTTACCATCAGTAACAAAGCTCCTGTCTTCTGAATCTGATATGAGACAGGTAAGAACCATCCCACAGACTCCTACTCAGGTTCCTGTGTCTCATTATTTCATAATAAAACACACAATGAGGCCTGTTTTTCAAATGCAAAATGTATTGGTATGGCATTGATGGTGGTATTTATTTTATGAGTCTTTTACATATTTTAGGGACAATTATGTGGCCTTATCATCACCTTTATACAGTGTGCACACATAGTTTATGAAAGCAGGTGAAGTTGAGTAAAAGAGAGTGAAAGCTTTTCTATATAAAATACTAAAAGACCATAGGAATAAGAGTTTGCTATTTTTTACCATTATTTTATACTCTCAGGAACTAAAGGCAAGCTTGACAAATTATAAGTCATACATTACAGAACTCAACAGAAGATGACTTCCCTGTTCCTTATTTATGTCTTAGATAATTGCCAAACGGACAACAACACACTTACACACACACACACACACACACACACACACACACACACACACACAGTTAAATGTTATTTACTGTAAAATCAGAAGGCTAATTATGCCCTGAGTAAAAGCACGTTTTCAACCAATGAGTCTTAAGCTACTTTTTCCCCATTACTGCTTATTTCCCACATGCACATCATTTAAATCAAAACTCATACACATACTGTATAAAAATAAGATACAAAGTTTTTAGTCAGACTGGGGTCATGATTTAAGTACACCGTCAACTAGTTTCAAGTAAAAAAAGTGAGATTTTTAATTAAGCAATTTGTGTCCTGGGTTGCAAATACACTTTCGCCCTTTTCATAATTAGAAAGCTGTAACTGTGCTCGGCTTTTTAAGTAAAGTTTACACAACCACATCAAACTATTTTTTTTAATAACAATAATAATAATGCCTGGAAAAGCTATGATAATTTTTTGTGATTTTAGTCATTATTGTGCTATATGACACTGGAGACTCCTTTCATGATCAGTCAAATACGCCTCTTTTTTAGACAGTATATGAGGCGTACAACAACTTACTACTTAGTTTGCAGTGTTAACCTGTAACTTGCAGCTCCACTGTCAGAGGCAAACACCTTCTAACCAATTAGAATCCAGAATTCAGCAGCATCGTGGCGTATCTGGCGTAAGTCAGAAAGGGTGGCTCAGTGGTTAAGGCATTGGACTACGGTTCGGAAGATCCCAGGTTCAAACCACCAAGTTGCCACTGTTGGGCCCTTGAGCAAGGCCCTTAACCCTTAACCCTCAACTGCTCAGATGTGTAATGAGATAAAAATGTAAGTCGCTCTGGATAAGAGCGTCTGCCAAATGCCTAAATGTAAATGTAAATGTAAGTCCAGCTTATGACCCAAGTATGGACTGATATTCAGTCATGGCTACAGAGCTTAGTAGCTGCTTTTAAATTATAGCACTTTGAGCATCTCTCCATTATTTATCTTCAGCTTTTAACGAATTTTATACTGTATACGTAGTTCTAAATATGTCAAGTACACCATAACATTAAAAACCACCTAGGGGCATTAAAACCACCATAGGGCATGACTTCACAAAAAATCTGCGGTGGTGTCTGACACAGGACTTTAGCACCTGATCTTTTGGGTGCTATGGGTTGTAGGGTAGGGGCCCCCATGGTTTGGATTTGTTTGTCTAACACATCCCATGGGGCTTGATCAGACTGGGATTTGGGGAGTTTGGACGCAGGGTTGGTGGGCTTGGGCTTTTGGCCTGCTGGGCTCCATGTGTGGTGTGCTGTGGTGCACTGGGTAGTCTGGTGCCTTTCTATCATGGCTAGGATTAACTTTTTTCGGCACATTGTGCTGCGTTGGCTTTTTCATGGGACCGGACTTAATTGGCATGGATGAGCCTTGAGTGCCACAATCCTGTCACCAGGACAATTGATGATATCAATTTATCAATTGATTGATAAAACAATGGTTTATAATTGATAATCAATGTAAAGACAGTATTATGGCTGATTGATGTATAAGGAAAAATGCCTGTGTGCCCAGACTTTTGAGCATTGATGAAAAATGATATTATTGACAACATCTAAGCAGCTAATCTGAGCTAACTAATACACTGTGATAAACTTTACAAGTTGTTTGTAACAGCAGACTGAGATCTATTACACACACCCAGGTCTCATGATTCACCACACTGAGTTACACAACCCCGATGTTTGTGTATTTGAGGGATTATTGTGTCCTCAAAGCCAGCAGTGTTTTCGAGTGTCGGACTTCATCAAACACAAGTGTGAAACCACAACTCATTAAACCCCATGACTGTTTCATAAAATTTTAACAAAGACCACACTGAGGACGTGGCATGAGTGACCAGGACATGCGTGATAAAATATCCAGAAACAAATCTTACTGATACACTGTAAAAGACTAAATGTCTCTAGAGGGGCAAACTAATCATGCATAGGCTCTTAGAGCAGAGTCTGCTTCTTCTTACACCCTGTAGCACTAGCAATTAAACCAAGAGCTAAACACATCAAAGACACAGAAACATGAGTCAGGAAGCAATTGTGGAGCTTCGCCAGTCAACCACCTTGTAATGTTTAAAGCATGAAACTTTTCAGCATGTCCAGCATCTTAGAATCCAGTACCTTATTATGAAGATAAATATTATTATTGATTTTAAAATGCATAGTTGAAGTGTTTGTAAGTCTAACATTGTTACAGTGCCTTGCATAAGTATTCACCTCCTTGTTTTATTTGTTCCTATTAGTTACCCCAGTTACTGTAAAAGTCTGCCTTAAAGACTCCAGAATATATAGAAACCACTCATAGATGTCCATGTATATCAATAAAATAAAGTCAGTCAGGAAATAAATAAAAAAAATGAAGGAAAACAACACACTGTGTAAAAACGTATCCTGTGAACACAAGCACACAAAACAAACCCTGCAATAAAACAGCAAACACTTCCAAGAGCAAGGTTCAGATATTCAGGAAGATGCGCTCGTGGTTTTGTAGAATCATGTGAAGCCAGAGGTTGATTAAATCTTCATAGAAAAACTCCTTCATAGCAAAAAACAGTTATGATACACAGTGTAGAGTGTTTAGAAGAGTGTGTGTGTGTGTGTGTGTGTGTGTGTGTGTGTGTGTGTGTGTGTGTGTGTGCGTGCGTGTGTGTCTGTGTGACGGCACAAGATGATTCATCTTTACTCCTAGTTCTCTAGGAGGTGTATTTTACGCACGCTGCTTTCTTTGGACATAAATCCCTTAATGATCCCCTGACTACACGACTCCAAATCATTATCTTAGCATTGGATTATATTTGAAATGGGTTAATGGAGTATAATATAGGTATAATAAGGGGTTTTATTGTGCATTATAGGCTTTATTAAGGGCATTATTGTGTATCATCTATACGTACAGTATAATAAAACTGTGAAGTTGGCATGTCTGTACATTAAAGATGTTTGTGGGGGACATAAGATGAGTAATAGAACACATCAAGATGTTGTTTGGAAATTTTGTCTGTCTGTTTGTCTGTTTGTTTTTGCACACATCACGTAAAAACTACTGAACAAATATGGTTTTCACAGATCTAATTGGCCGAGCTCGATTTAACATACAGTATAAGCTTTGGTTTATTGTAATCGGCCCACTGGAAGAGAAGATACGCTGCTTTGAATTTTAGATGGAAAACTCCTTTATATTATTTAAATCAACCTTTTCATATCAGAATTCAACAGATAGCGTTGCACATTTTTTTATATGCACTGATAAGTGTGCAATTAAATTCCATGCAAACAAAGTCGTGGAAACATCTAGTAGGCAATATTAGGGGCATTATCAGGGGTACTTAGATTAGAGGGCACTAGAGTGTGTTATAGGTGTTAATAGGGGCAATATACAGTACAGTATTGTATTATACAGTATGTATAAGAAGTGGCATTATAGTGTAGTGTAGGCATTATTAGGAGCATTATAGTGTATTATAAGTGTAATAAGGAGCATTATACTGTACTGAGTATAGTAAGAAGCACAGTTTATTATAGGCAATACTAAAGTCATTATAGTGTATTATAGGCAATACTAAAGTCATTATATTATATATTATAGGCATTATTAAGGTAATTATAGTGCATTATAGGTATAATATGGGTCATCAGACAATATTAGGGGTATTGTAGTTTACTACAGGCAATATTAAGTTCATTATAGTGTATTATAGGCAATATTAAGGTCATTATGGTGTATTATAGGCAATATTAAGGTATAGTGCATTATAATAAGGGGCGTTGTAGTGTATTATAGCCTTAATTCTCAGAACCCATACATTAGCCTAACAAAAAGCCTGTTTTATGATAAAGTCATTAAATAAATAGTGTATAGAATGATTGTGTGGCGTACCACCCAGCATGTGTGAGAGTGTGCAGGAAGATTCTAGAGGCAGGGGAACTTTAGCTGAGCTCTGGGCTTATGTTTATTCAGTCCATGCTTTTCAGTGCACTTTACCAAAAATAAATAAATAAACTCAACAGAAGCACAACAACAGGAAACAGGTCTGTCCTGGACTCAGAACTTCTCACATGACAGACTGCGAATACACAAAATATAACAAAACATATTCAAAAACAACACTTTACACTTTAGTCTGCTTTCTCACTATCCACAGTTGGTGGATATATTTGTGTGTTTTCATTCTACAGAAAAGTCGGTGGCAGTACACACAGAGCGGGTTTGTGTGGCGCCAATAAACAGACAGCGCTGATTCCCTGTTGAATCTGCTTTCGCTCAGAGTTTCTTCCTATTGTCATCTCAGGGAGTTTTTCCTTGCCATCTTGCTAGGCTTGCTCATCACAGACAATATGATCATTAAAATTTATGCATATTTCCTCATATTTTGATTCTGTTTTGAAGCTGTTTGCGACAATGACCATTAAAGTGTTGTGTAAATAAATTTTTACTTATTTAAATTAAACAGCAGCCCGCTTGCATATTCAGGTACGGTGGACTTTAATATTTGACTCGCAAGCTTCTCTGTGCTTAGGTACAAGGCAGAGTGTTTATATTACGGAAACATTCTGAACTTTGGGAATTGGAAATCTGTCCCATGTCCCATAGTGAGACAGCATGTCAGAGTATCGGTTGGTTACTCTAATGATTGATTAATTAAGCAATTTCCTACTGGGATTAATAAAGTTCTTTGAATCTTGAATCTTGATTGAGTAGCTGACCACAAGCTGTGACTCACTGGTGCCACCAAAGAGTATTGCACTGTATATCGCTAGCCCAAAAAAGATCAAAGATTAAAGTCCAGTTTGTACTGAATGATGCACATATGGGAGTGATAGGCAGAGGTGCATTATAGGTCAAATAATGGGCACTGTAGGGTCATACTGTATAGGCAATATTAAAGTCATTAAAGTTCACTGTCTTGTACTAAAATATATTCACTTTTGGTGACTAGTGTACATTTTCATAAAACAACAAAATGAGAGGAAGCGTGAGTAAGAATAAATCTTAGTACACAGCATCACACACACTTTTTCCCTCTCCAAAGATGTGGATCTCTCTGAACATCTATTATTTCTCATTTCTCATTATATTAAAAATAATATATCGATGGCGATTGTAATCGAGGAATAAAATCAGTAAAGTTGCTATAGATTATTTTGTTTTATTTATTTATTTTCTTTTCCTGATTGTCATCTCTGTTTCCTGTGAGGTTACAATCAGTGCAACAAGATCTTCCCTTAAGCACAACAGACCCATTTCTAAATAAAATACAGTATTATTCATTTTAGTGTGTGTGTGTGTGTTTAAGTCCTTCAATTATCTGACAAGAAGCAGAAAAACATTGAAAGTTTTTATTATTGTTTGTGGAATATATCTTACTGTGCTGCAGTTTTGTTATTCGTGGTTATCAAAAGGAACTGTTCATTAAAAATTTATATTTAATGTAAGGTTTAATAGTGTTTAATTATTTTAGACAAGATTATATTATAATGATCCCATAATAACACTTGCAATCATTATTAAACTTAAAAAAAAAAAAGCAAATATTAAGGCAACTATAAATACTGCTATTGAATATTAATGAGCGGCTGCTGGTCTTTTAAAGGAAACATGCTGAGAGAATAATAATGATATTGCCAGGATTAAGACATTCAACAAAAATATAATATTTTTACGGAAAGCAAGAATTTAATTTTGGTACTACATTGTATTTCTGACAATAATTTTATCAGGGCATTATAGTGTATTATAGGTATAATGAGGTACATTATATTGTATTAGAGGCTTTAGTAGGGGCAATATAGTGTATTTTGGTCAATATTGTGGGGATTATATTGTAGTATAGATATAAAAAGGGGCATTTAGTGTATTAAAGGCATTTTTAAGGGCATTGTGTTATAGGTATAATAAAGTGCATTATATTCTATTAGAGGCTTTGAGCAATATAGTGCATGATATGCATTATTAAAGGCACTACAGTGTATTGTATACATTATTATAATGTAATATGACATTATTGTGTATTGTAAGCATTAATAAGGGCCTTATAGTGTGTTAAAGACATTATTAAGTATTAAAACATTATTAAGAGCATGTGAGGCGTATAATAAGGGACTTTGTAGTGTATAAGAGGAAATATTAAAGGCATTATAGTGTATTATAGTGGGACGGTATGAATAGATGCTGTTGTTCATCACATGTTACAGAAGCTTGACGTCCCTCCTGATAATCTTTTTATTGCTTGGATGTTTTTTTAATAAAGGTGGCACAAAGTCGTTCTCGGGTTAAATGCCTCAGTTCTCAGCTCGAGGTTTCTGTGTGACTTTTCCTCTCTTAAGTCATCTGAGCTTCTTTTCATCTTCACTGTTGTGTTTTTTTTTTATCCACAGGCAGTGAATGTGTTTGTATTGACTTCACACACATACACACACACACACACACACACACATAGGATACCCATTGTAGCTGTCAGTGGTTTGATTCCCATGCAACATTTGCCTTTTGTGGTGGAGCTTCACAAACACACATTGTTTGAAGTGCACCGAGGTTCATAGCCCATGTTGTTTTCAAACACTGGAACAACCATTTTAACCCAGTTTGATCACAGCGGTGGCTCTCTGTAGGACATTATTAAGAATCTGACTGTGGTGAAAGCATCAGGGATTGACAAAAGTGCAGATTGTTTACCATCTGAAAAGTGCGAACACAAGAACAATAAACCTGAACTGTGGATGCGGGCAATGTGGAAACGAAACACTGGTGAGAGTGTACATGTTGGGGCTAATGGGAAGTCTGGTTTGTACCACTGTTGTGCTACCATGAAAAGAAATGTTGTTGGACTTTCAGCTGCTCCTGTCAAGGGGTCGCCATAGTGGACCACCCGATCCACACAACAACTCAGTTCAGGATTTACGCCGGATGCCCTTCCGGATGCAACCTTCCCATTTTATTTGGGCTTGCGACTGGATCTGCATCATATTTGTCGGGAAACCTTAGGAGAAGGAGAAGTCAATGATTCTGCAGAAAAATTGTTAACACCCACCCTTTTCTCTCCTCTCCAGAAGCTCCACCCCTAAAATTTATAAAGGTTTTTTTTCACGAGGCAATATGCACTCTAATACTGACATTAAAAATCAACGCCCCCTGGTGTTGATTGACTAGAATAGTGTTAAATTACACGTTCTGGACCACTTTCTTTGTTTTCCATTAACCAACCCAGGGGTGTATACTAAACACATACAGCTCACAAATAGAACAGAAAACTAGAGGAGACTGTGAGGAGATACTCACTAAATGTAACTAAAAGTGTATTGGATTAGAATAATGCCCCCCCCCCTTCCCTGTTATCTTTAACAGGTTATGCTCTTCCATTTGTGTCAGATATGATCCCTCTCTCGTGTGTGTTCCAGCACACGGCTACTTAAGCACAGAGCTGATTAAAAAGTTGTGTTGGGTCTTTGTAATGTGAAATTGCATTCTGCTGGAGGCGTGTACTTTGGCTGGAGAGTTAATTTCACACCGTCGGTTCTATACCATTTGATTAGACCTGTGATTTGTAGCAATTCTTTTTTTGGAGTGTATGAGAACAATAGTGGCTAATGACAATTTCCTGGCGATCCTCAGCATGCAGCTACCACTGTTTAATCATTATGCTGTTTTTTTCATTATGGTATTCTTTTTTTTTTTTTATTAGCATTTATGACATCTGTTTATTAATTTTTTTAACTCTGACTCCTGGTCATTACCACCTGGCCATAGCTGACTGAACTCAAATCACATACTTAATACAGAAAACAAGGACAGGAAACGCAGGAGTATTTGCAAAACTGGAAAAGTGATCGAGGAGCATGCTCGAACGTCTTCATCATAATTGGGGTGGAGATACATGCATAGCCCCGCCCAGATATGCTTGAATATGCTCGGAGTGTATCGCCGCCCTGATATACTAGGGCTACCAGAATGCTCAGGAGTCAGGAAGGAGGATGAAAGAGGACCTGGAGGTTTAAGAAAATATGTTGTTGATCTCATGAGAGTCATCAACACAGACTCCAGCTGTCCCTGTAAAAGCAGCTGACATATGATTGTTAATTATTGTGTTTCGACCATTAATTGGATTCCTCTTAAGCCTCATTTAACATTATCGATGATCTCTTGGTTTACTGGTGTTTCGATCTTGCTCTGTGACTCCGCTTGCTTTCCAACAATCTCTTCATTCTGCTCGTTTCCATGGTTACGAATTGAAATAAATTACATTTACAGAAACTGTCCTGCTTTCTGCTGTCTCCGTAACCAATCGCTCGCATATACAGAACGATACAGTTGGTGAGAAACTGTCAGTGAACACTGCTTTTAATATGATTCTCTATGACTGTTTATAAAACTTTAGAGATTTGCAGTGATTAGATTTGAGATTTACTGTGACTTATCCAAGTCTGCATTATTAGTGATGCAGATTTATGTAAATCGTCGCCGTCACAACGATCCGTGCAAACACCCTGTGTTAATAACCGTGCTGAGAGACTCCACCATCTCTCCTTCATCATCCCTCAGGGAGAAGACAATGTGTTTCTGTACTGTCAGTCTGTGTGACACGCTGATAACAGTGATGATCTGATAAAACACTCCGCTTTATAATAATAAAAGCCTGTGATCACTGTTCTCTGCTGCAGAGATGAAGAGTCGATTTAATTAAACACTACATTGCATTAACAATGCGCTAATTGCACTTACACAGGCCTCATTATCGCTCTAACCACGTCTCAGGGCTGGGGATGTTAGCGCACGTCTGGAGCTTTCGTCTGCACATCTGGGTCAACATGTCAGAAGACTTCAGCGCAGGTTTTCCTCTCTGATGATGCAAATTCAGTCAGGAGGATCAGGTGAAAGGGATAAAATGAAAGATGAATAATTTTTTTTATGTAATGAACAGCATGAATTAATAATTAGTTTGTAGGCAAAAAGTTAACAGAAAGTTTTAAGGAGATTTGTGTGAGGCATCAAGTTGTCCTTCCCACAGATCACAGTATAGTACATCATTACTGATGGTAGACCATTTACAACATTGCAAAAGTATTAAAGTACCTCTTTTCTGTCACTCAGTGGAGACTTCAACCGTATAACTGCTCTAGTCATTATTATGTTTTAGATGCAGCAATGTTTTTCTAACTGATGCAGTGAACAACCATGTGAGAAGACGTATCCCCTGGTCATGGAAAAGTTACTATTCTATTTCAGAAGAATTAAATTATTATTTGCATTAAGCAAAGACAACAACTACGGAGATAAAGCTAAAATGACTGACGTTGGGACTGTCCAATGCATACAGTAGGTCCTGAAAGGATAGTGCAGAAACATCAGTTTCACAGAAAAAATGGGGTCAAAAAAACATCATTAATGAGCGTTAGCAGAGATCGCTTAAACTTTAGGTGAAGTTGCATCGGAAAAAAAATGAACAGTAGAAATAAGAGCTATGTGAGAGTAAGAGCATTTTCATACACACACACAATGTAATGAGAACCATAAGAATGAGCCATAAGGAAACCACTTGTCGGTGAGACTCGTGAGAAAAAAGGCTTCAGTTTGCTACAGAGCACAAAGATTGAACTTGGAAGAACTTTCGCAAACTATACCTACCTTTTCCGGTCGTAGTATTTTCTCATTTAATATTTCATATCTGGATATATCATTGTGTTCTCGGTTTTGTTATTTTGTTTTAGAATTTATTTTGTTTTAGAATTTGTTTTTTTTTTTTGTTTTTTTTTGTTTTTCAATTTGTTTTTCTGTTTTGTTATTTTGTTTTGCCCTTCTCGGCCACCGTAGTTCTGGGAGCATGAGGAATACTTTTCACACTTGGACACCACAGAAGCCTGACCTTCACACTAAGGACAGTGTTTGAGATGTGCTGGAGAAGTGCACAGCATGCTTTATCTCTCCAGATATCAATACATGATCTCAGACAAAAAAAATGATGCAACTCTGGACAGAAATTAATATTGTGAGGTTGCATTAGGTGGTAGAATCAGTGCTAAAGGTGATTGGAAGATTAGTGTGTGACATTTTTTGGCCAGGCAGTGTATAATTAGGGGGCTGAGAGTTTCATGGTGTGTGTGTGTGTGTGTGTGTGTGTGTGTGTGTGTGTGTGTGTAAGATCCCTGAGGTCTTTGACTGGAGGGAAATGCGAAAGGGAGAGGCGAGGTTAACAAATCCTGACACATACAGTACATATACACACACGTACACACACTCAATCTACAGTATTTCAGTAAGTGATGGTCAGATGGTTTGTTAATAGCAGCTCATCATGAGTACGGGTGGAGGGAAGCTTTCACAAAGACACACACACACACACACACACACACATACATACTGTAGAGCTGCTTTGTAAAAAAAAAAGGAGAAAATATAAACGCTGCGTTGTGCTGAATCGATAACATATAAAAAGGAAACGTGACAGGAGAGAAAAATGCAGCATATGCAATGAAGAGACAATCAGTTAACATCACCTGCCAATCCTTCATCATCATCATCACCATCATCATTATCAATCTGAACATTGTTATTAACCGGTGCTGTAGTTTGGATATCAGGCCCAACCTGACGTTCCCACAAACTGGAATTATCAGGACAAACTCATTAAAGCTGTGATGTGTAAAATGGACCTAAGATGCTAATTTAATGATTATACATGGAGCGTGAAACCGGTTGAAGGTTTGAGAGTGAAGGAAGAGAGAAGAGGGACATGCATTCAGATGAGAAAATCCCTGTCGAGGTCATCAGGATGGAAAACATCCCTTCTGACTCACTGAGCTATTATTAATGAGCATTTTGCTATTCTTTACAAGATACATAAAGACTAGGCTTGTTAAAACATCTTCCTTCAGTGTGGTACATGGGCTGGATCCAAACACTGACCTTCATGCACCATTCACTCATTCATCCATTTATTCATTTCTAATGATAAAAAATTATTTCCATCCTTAAGCTAGATAATCAACTCATAAGAGTAGAGCTGGTCATTATTCTATAGAGCATAAAATCCACTGTGTGAATGATAACAGATGTGGGAGTGAACACTGAGCATTGTGCATGCTGCTGTAACACTGAAATGGGAATAAAACCCTAAATTCACAGAGATGGTCTTAAGTTGCTCCTCAGCAAATGCATTTATATTCCACCCCTTATGTTTAGTTGATAATGCATATGGAATAAACACTGTGTGGTGCTGTTACACTGTTACATGAAAATAATCAACATAATGAAGCAGGCTTCTTGTTAGTTTTCTATAACTCATAACCATCACAAGTGTTTTATTCCTCGTACACCACAACAACTCACTAACGTTTACACAGTACAGTGGAACCTTGGATTGCGAGCTACTTGGTCTGCAAGCATTTTGCAGGGAGAGCAAAAATCTTTAAGAAATTTTAACTTCATACACGGTAGCCTCTCCCTACTCCCCTTTAGTCGTGATTCTTTTAAAATCATTATTTTCAAAGGTTAAGTGCAGATTAATTTGTTTAATTTTTACTTTAGATTTATATAAACACTTTTGATCTAAGGACACACTTCGGGAACTAATTATGCTCGCAATCCAAGTTTAACTGTATTTTTAAAGAACCTTAATAGCTGCATTTAATGATACAAGAACAGTGTTCCTATTATCCCTTATGCTATAGCAGCTAGAAACACTTGTTCCCTCACCAGCCTTTCTTTATTCTTTCTTTCGAAACTGTTATTTTTTTAAAGCAGCTTGTTAGCTCTTCTGTCTTGGGGATGCCGAAATTAATTAAATAGAGAAGATGTTAACATCTGGATAAAGGTAAAAAAGTAAAGGTAATATAAAGTAAATATGTCTGTAATGAGTAAAGATGTTCAAATTAAGGTGAGGTAGGTATTCTCTCTTTAGGAAGTAGAGAAGATGTTAACATCTGGATAATGTTGAAGTAAATGTGCCTCTATTAAATAGAGATGTTAACACCTGGATAATTTTGATAAAGTAAATATGCCTGTAATGAAGAAAAGATGTTCAAATTAAGATAAAGGTGAGGTAGGTAACCTTTTTTTAGTAAGTAGAGAAGATGTTAACATCTGGATAATGGTGAGGTAGGTACTCTAACTGTAGTAAATAGAGATGCTGTTAACATCTGGATAATATTGATGATGTAAATGATTCTTTAATGAGTAGAGACGATGTTGACATCTGAATATAGGTGAAGTAGGTAATCTGTAGAGAGTAGGTAGAGAATATGATAGCATCTGGATAATATTGATATTATACAGTATAAGTATGAAGCATGACAGATGTAGAAAATGTTACATATGAATGATGTTGATGGTACAGTAAACATGTATTTAAGGAGACTGAGAGGAGCTCGTTCTGCAGTGCCGCTATACAGTGAGGCTACATTGAGCCCTAGACATGAAAAGGCTTTGCACCAACATTTCCTGCTTTTTGTTCTCTGCATTTTTAAACAGGAATCCCTCTGGACTTTCTCCCAAGCTTTGCTGTACAGACAGAGAGAAAGGGGGAAGAGACAGAGAACCTCAAACATAGCAGGAGAATTCAAATCAAAGGTGAAGTCAAGGCTTCTGATCATGAGTTAAGTTCAATACAGAACCTTTGTGTAGGACGAGCTGGGGGGAGGGGGGGGGGCGTCCCCACAGGCAGAGGTGAGGAAGAAAGAAAATAGAAAAGCAACAACAGAGGAAGAAAGAAAGACAGACAGACAGGAAAAAAGGGATGATAAGGAAATAAAAAGATATACGGAGAAAAAAAAGAGACTAAAAAAAGAAAAGAAAGGAAAGAAGGAAGGTTGGGGAAATGAAGGCTATTACTGAGGACTGTTGGTGGCGGGAAAATCATTATTGTTAACAACATTAGCCTCAGCGTGTGTCCAACATGAACACACACATTTAAGACTTAAAAGAACACTATGACAGATTCAGGATCTGATGCAGAAACAGGTACACACACACACACACACACACACACACACAGTACAACTTCCAAAATAGTTTTCAGAACATTTCCACCATAAACCAGTGGTAGCCGCTGCTACTACAGTCTGGAAAGAGACTGCCACTGGTAGGCGGAGCTGAAGGCGTGGGAGGCGGGGCTTACCAAGGTTCTTTTTCAGGGATACTGTAAAAGTCACAAATAGTGACAAATCTGACGAGAGGAAATTTTAAAAAGATTATGCACATTTACGGCAGGGGGCTTTGTCTGATTGTCTGAAATGATGAAAATTCAAATTTGACCTTTGAAAGACATTACAGTAGCTGCACGGCAAAATAACCCTAATACTGCTGTCAGGGTTTTAGGCTTTTTTTACTGCAAAATTCTTTACTGTGAAGCTTTATTCTTGTCATATTTTTTGAGATGGAAAGTGAAGGATAAAGAAATGAAGAGAAGATAGAGAGGAGGAACGAGATGTAGAGAGAGAGAGAGAGAGAGTTACATGTTGGCTTTTCTGAGCTCAAGGTGATTGCATGAGCAGCTGAAACTGATTTAACATCAGCACTGTAAAAAATATATTTTATAGAAAACACAAGATCTGCATAAATATTTCGAAGCTGTGTGTGTGTGTGTGTTATATAACGGGTGTTTTAACTACACCCAGACGGCAGATGGTAAACCATATTTCAGGTTTATTACTAAGAGAAAAGCTCAGCCTGGACTCACACCTGGTGCCTCACTTCATCTCTCTTTAGTCACAAGGTAGAGAGAGAGAGAGTTTGACTTCCTGACGGTGAGCAGAGGTGGTTTAAACGAGGTACGCATGCTAATGAGGATCTGACAGGAGGTTTCTTACATAGACAGGAAGAAAAACACCCCAATTTAACAGCAGATGGAGAAACACCCAGAACAGCAAGCTCATTATAATCTGTAATGATAACCCAGTGATTGGAGCCCTAACAGAAGCACAGCTGGATTAATGATGCTGATTAAAGACGAGGTAGTAGTGACAGCGGGGTAACGAGCTTTTTAGTGTGGGTGACTGGATGTAATATTTAGAACGTTAGAAAAATAACTGAAGAATTTATTACTATTGAGTAAGTGTGCACTCGGTCCTGATCTGCGAGTTTGTCCAGAGCTGCGGGTGGGAAACTGATCACGTTCCACATCATCTAAGAGCAGATGAAGTTCCAGTTTCGCAAGACAAGCAAAGATTTTCAATAAATGTTGACTTGAAAAACAAGCAAGTCTTGGTTTACAAGTACCAGGTATCATGTAACTGGACCGCATGCGCTTCTTGTTTTGACGCCAAGCATCACGTGATCACAACTAAGCCAATGTTCTTTCGTTGCAGAATTGTGGGTAATTGTCTCCCCTGCTGGCTCTTACTGGTATCAACATCCGTGCATGCGTGTACTGTAAAAACTACTATAACACTGTGACCATGTGTGTGTGTAAAACCTATTTTATTTGGTCTCTGTATGAGCGTGCGTACAGCGCACATGTAAAGCAAAAGCAAGTCTCATTAGGGAGGTTAAAAATCCAACCCTCCTACTTTCGCCTTCACAGACACACACACACACACACACTTTCTCTCTACTCTACACAGAAACAAATGCAGGCTTATTTGTTTTATTTTTACCTTACAACAATGATTCTGTTAGTGTGTTGCTCAATTGAGTGTCATTAGAGAGATTTCTTATTTATTTTTCCGATAAAACAGTTTCCATTGTGTGAGCGCACGTGTGAAAAGAGTGGAGAATGTGTAACTGTGTAGGACAAGAAGGGGGAAAGGGGAGGGGCTCCTTACTTTAGCTTCACACACACACACACATTCACACACGCAATGCGCACAAACGGAAACACTTATCTGTCGGGATTTCTTTTTTACTTTTTTTTAAGTAAATTGCAGGTAATTTTTTTTTATTTTTACTTTATATTTTGTGTTTATTATTTTTATGCATTTATTTTTTGAAGCTTTGGAACAAATACCTTGTGTTTCCATTATTTCTTACGGGAGAATTCAATTTGGTTTACAAGCGTTTTGAAATACCCGCTTCTGGAACAAATTATGCTCGTAATCCAAGGCTCTATTGTATTATAAAGCATGTGGATAATTCCGAAACGAAATGTTATCAGAGTTTTAAACAAAAAAGGCATACTCTTAGGAAGGCTTTCAGGAAATCTAAGACTAAAAATATATTTGCAAGGAATGATAAGCGGGCCCAAGCTCCCTGCACCACCGCCACCCCGGTGCTCCAAATACACAATGGGCACCCCGGGCACATGCATTTAAAGGGAACGTACCAATACCATTATGACAATTTTAGTAGGGAATTTTATGTTTAGAGCTCCGAACAGCCCCAGATCCTGGAAAAAAAGCATGACAACATGAGGTCACTCAATATAATGCTACACAGAAAGTTATTAACCACTTTTTAACATAAGTACAGTATGTGGCATCATCACGACTGACCCGTTTGAAAAATCTTCAATGTCTTGACATCACACTGTTTGGTGGCGATCGCATAAATTCCCTAGGATGAGTGTACCAAAATCCAATTTGCTGCGTTTTGCGACCCATTTAAGCATGTTAAGACCACCAAAAACCCCCGAATGGGGACTTCCGGTTAGGCATTATATGGAGTAGTGCGTGTTTACGGAGGGTCCTGCAGAATTTCACTAAAAATCTATATTAAAGCACAGTTTTTTTATATTACCGAGTATCTGTAATGAAGTTTAGTTGGCCTGGTTTACTTTTCCTTACTTTGGATAAGTTAAAATGAAAACTAGAGCCAATAAACTTGGTAAAGAACAGACAACGCAACAGCGGCCTGCTACCGCTAGTTCATCCATGGCGGAGAGTGACACAGCTAGCGGCGAGGAGCGGCCCGGACTCGAGATGACTTCAGACGACACTCAGCGTCTAAAAGTTGAAATACTGTCATCGCTACGTAACGAACTGGCAGAAATATTTCATTCGGAGCTACGGTCCATGCTCGGTGATGATTTATCGACTATTAAAAGTGAACTTCAGGCTGTGAAAGCAGAGTTTTCGAATAGTCTTGTTTCGGTGCAAACGGACATGCTTGCACTGAAAAGTACAGTGAAGGATATGGAACAGTCACTCTCTACCTGTACTGATGACATCACCGTGCTGGAGGACAAGGTGGACTCTCTCATGGCCACTGTGGCAAAATTGGAAGATAAGTGTGAAGACCTGGAAGCCAGCTCTCGACGCAATAACATAAGGATTATAGGAATTCCAGAAGACAATCCCTGTACCACCCTTGCTATCTCGGAATTGCTCAAGAAAGTACTTAATACTGACAGGGACATTATGGTTGACAGATCACATCACACACTGCAGCCCAAGCTCAAGCTGGGGGAGCGTCCACGAGCTGTTGTGGCAAGGTTGCATTACCACTCAGACTGTACTGCGGTTCTGCAGCGTGCGCGGGAGGTGAGGCAGTTTAAAGTTGGTGATATGAAAATTATCATCTTTCCAGATCTTACTGTAGAAACTGTTCGTGCTCAATCTGCCTTTAATGATGTCCGTCAGCAGCTGCGGAAGATTCCGGGGGTGAAATTTGGACTTCTTCATCCAGCCAAGCTGCGTGTTACTTACGATGGAGTGGAGAAACAGTTTAACTCACCAGACTTGGCTAAAGAATATGTCAGTACTTTACTATCTCAACGTACATAACCAAATGTTTCATGAGTATCCGAGCATTTGAGTAGGGTGAAGTTGTTTCTTGATACTATACTCTATAAGTATTGTGTTGCATAATAAGTTATTAGTCTTTGTCACGGTTACTTGATTGAAATAAATGTATATATAGTGTTGGTGGCTAAGCTGGATTAAAATGGGCTTAATGTTGCAATGATTGAGATACTGTGCATTTTTGTTATTAGTAACGATTGGGACAATCTGCAGGGTTCCATCTTTTCTTTGGTTTCTAATCGTGAGAGTGAGGAGTATGGGTTGGCTCCAAATGGAGTCTGCACATAGTTTCACATCAACTAGGGATGTGAATATTGGTTGTGCTTATGGGTGGGATTGTTTGCGGGGGGATGGTGTTTTGGTTTTTTGGTTGTTTTTTGTTCGCTTATTTTTTGTGTTTTTTGTTTTTGCTTTGTTTTACAGGAGGTATGAATACATCCTTGATTTTTTTTCCAGTGGATTAGTGGAGTAAATGGCTATTTTATCTGGTTCTTTGCCTAATCCAGTCTACTTCACAATCAGATTTTTAACGTGGAATGTTAAAGGCATGGGAAATCCCATTAAAAGATCGAAGATATTTTTGCATTTGAGGAGGCTAAATGCTGATATTGTTTTTTTGCAGGAGACACACTTAAGAAGTCAGGATCAGATTAAATTGAAATGCCCCTCAGTCAGTGAAGTCTTTCACTCAAATTTCAATTCCAGAGCTAGAGGGGTTGCAATACTAGTTAACAAGAGGGTTCCGTTTATTTGTAATAAGGTAATAGCTGACAAAAATGGAAGATACTTGATCGTTGTTGGCTCACTGTTGCAGGAACCTGTGCTTCTTGTTAATGTCTATGCACCGAACTTTGATGATCCTGGCTTTATGAATAGGTTATTTGGGATTCTACCCTCACTGAATAGTCTCTCATTGATATTCGCTGAGGATCTGAATTGTGTAATGGATCCGGTTATAGACCGCTCTGGCTCTCAGGTAAGGACTTTGTCATCGATGTCGAGGTCAGTTGCAGAGTTTATGTCCAGCAATGGATGTGTCAACCCTTGGAGATTCTATAATCCTCAAGCTAAGGCATTCTCCTTTTTTTCCCCAAGTTCATCAGTCATATTCCCGCATTGATAATTTTTTTATAGATAGCTTATTACTTTCTAAAGTAACATCAGTTTCATACCACGCTATTGTTATTTCGGATCATGCTTCTCTCAGCATTGATATGCAGTTATCTGTACAACCTCCATATTCTTCATCGTGGAGGTTTAATTCTCTACTTTTGTCTGATGAAAAATTTATAGATTTCATTGCAACATCAATTGATGATTTTATGGCTACAAACCAGGATGGCACAGTTTCTTATTCCTTACTATGGGAGACACTTAAGGCATACCTCCGAGGGCAGATTATTTCTTACTCTGCAAATTTAAAGAGACATCGCACTGCAAGAGTATGTGAGCTTACTTCTGCTATTTTCCACCTTGACCAACAGTTGGCTAGCTTCCCTTCACAAGTTCAGTTTAAACAGCGTCAGGATCTGCAGGCTGAACTTGATATCATTTTAACAACTGATGCTGAACGGCTTCTGTTGCATACTCGTAGTTCTTATTATGAATATGGTGATAAAGCTAGTCGGCTCTTGGCACATCAGTTAAGACGTCAGGCAGGTAGTCGCTTGATTCCACAGATTCAGGACTCATCAGGTAATTTGATATCTGATCCAGAAGGTAAAATGAAATTAAAATGATGCAGTGTAATAAAGCACCTGGGCCGGATGGCTTTCCAGTTGAGTTTTTTAAGAAATTATAAAGAAAATTGGTCCCTTTACTTTTGGATGTTTATGTGGAATCCTTAGAGAAAGGTTTCCTACCAGAGACACTAACACAAGCATCCATAATTCTCCTTCTAAAGAAGGATAAGGATCCCAAGTCGTGTGGCTCCTACAGACCTCTGTCTTTACAGAATGTAGATGCCAAGATTTTGGCCAAAGTATTGGCTCTTCGCCTGGAAAACATACTTCCAAAGATCATAACAGGTTTCATTAGGGGGAGACTGTTATATTTTAATGTCCGCACTCTTCTAAATGTAATTCACTCTAAACATTCTGCTGTAACACCTGAGGTTGTGAATACATTTGATGCTGAGAAAGCATTTGACCGAGTGGAGTTGGAATATCTTTTTGCAGTGCTTCAAAAATTTGGGTTTAGGAATGGTTTTATCTCTTGGATACGCCTTTTATATGTTTCTCCCCAGGCTAGTATACACATCAATAATGTAAGATCCAGCTATTTTAATCTGAGACGGGGAACAAGGCAGGGGTGTCCACTTTCCCCGTTGCTGTTTGCATTGGTCATTGAACCATTGTTGATTGCTTTGAGGTCGTCATCTCTGTTCCGGGGCGTGGTCCGCGCGGGTATTGAAATTAAATTGTCACTTTATGCTGATGATTTGCTATTATCCAATATTGAGTCTGCCAAATATTTTATCCATTATAGAAAAAATTGGATCATTTTCTGGGTATAACGTGAATCTTCAGAAGAGTGAATGCTTCCCTGTTAATGCATTGGCTATGGGACTCTTACAGACAGACATTCCCGTTAAAATAAGTAAAAGAGGATTTAGGTATCTTGGCATTAATATTACCAGATCCCTACCCTCTCTGTTATCCGCCAATTTTTCTCCGTTGTTAGAGCAGACCAAGTCTGACTTTCAGGCATGGAGAAACCTATATTTATCATTGACTGGTCGAATCAATGCAGTTAAAATGAATATCTTACCTAAATTTCTCTTTGTTTTTCAGTGCATTCCCTTATTTCTTCCTATAAGCGCTTCTTTAAATCTATTGACCAGATTGTTAGCCACTTTCTGTGGGGTGGTAAAGTGCCCAGAGTGCGGAGATCATTGCTTTAAAGATGTCGGCTTAGTGGTAGGCTAGCTCTTCCCAACTTTATGTTTTACTACTGGTCAGCAAATGTTCATAAATTAATATTTTGGCTCAATCCATCCAGTGCACTGTGGTGCAGATTGGAGGCAGGTTCATGTATATCTACCTCATTATTGGCATTGCTTACTTCACCCCTATCTTGTAACGTTACTTCCTTAACACATAGCCCGGTAGTCATATCTACCCTTCGGATCTAGGGTCAATTCAGGCGACACTTCAAATTTATCTCTGCCTCAACATTAATGCCGTTACAGGACAATAACATGTTTCCACCATCTATTAATGACCCTGTTTTTAAGCAATGGTACAGAAAAGGCATTAGATGCTTTCATGACCTATATAAAGAAGGTACCTTTTGCAATTATCTGCAGTTGTCTTCAGAACTGGGGCTGCCTAATTTCCATCTGTTTCGGTTCTTTCAGGTTAGACATTGTGCTGCCACTCTGTTTCCTAGCTACCCCTCTTTACCACCTATGCAAGAATGGAAATCATTTTTGAAGCTTAACCCTCATCATAAGTCACAAATCTCAAGAATTTATGGTCGATTATTATCTTTAGATGGCAGTGTTATTGATAAAATAAAAAGAGCCTGGGAGGGGGAGCTTGGAGAGGACTTTGAAGAGGAATGCTGGGCCGCTGCATTGGACAGAATACGTTTTAGTACAATATGTGCTCGTCTGAGCCTTTTACAATTTAAAGTACTACACAGAATTCATTTCTCTAAGGCCCGCCTATCTGCAATATATTCGACTGTGACACGTCAAGCATCTCAGTGCAATTTAAGTCACATGTTTTTCACTTGTTCTAAGCTGCAAGCCTACTGGATTAACTATTTTACAGTGATGTCCTGCTATTGCAATTTTTGGGGATCCACGCGTCTGGTCTCAGTTTAGTTCCAAACAACTCGATATTTTGGCATTTACCTCTTTAATGGCTAGGCGCCGTATTCTGATCCACTGGAAATCTGCTAAGCCTCCTACTCCGTCTCAGTGGCTCGTAGATACTATGTTCTTTTTTAAACTAGAAAAGATTAGATGCTCTGGGAGTAGTTGCTTTTTAAAAAAATGGCAATCTTTTATTTCAAATTTTAAATCTCGCAATTTTCTGCCTTCTGTTTAGTGTAATTATGTTTTATTTTTTATATTAGTTTTTTTATTTATTAATTTATAAAAAAAATTATTATTATTATTTTTGTGTGTGTGTGTTTTTTTTGTTTGTTTTTTTTCTCAATGTTTGGGGTGTGGTTGTTGGTTCTTGTTTGATTGTATACTTGATGCTTGCTTTATTGTTCTTTGCATGTTTATATTGTTAAAAATGGACAATCGCTTAAATTTATATCTGTCATGATGACTACACAATAAAAAGTTTGAACCAAAAAGCCCCGAATGCTGCGAGGAAAAATCCTTAGGAAAACAATCGGGCCCTTCACACACTATGACGAAATAGGGCTAATGTCATAGTACTTAAGCCCTAATAAAGCTATCAAGTAGGTGCAGTGTTTGTGAATTTGTTGCCCTTTTATAAGTTGATAGCAATAATATTGTGCTTCATTTTTATCTTATTTTCTTAGGACATGTGCCAGAAGCTTATAATCACAAAAAGATGTAATGGACCTCCAAGTGTCTAAAAAAGTATCACTTATCTGCGTTGGTGACGAAACATTTATTTACAATAAATCAACATACAGTATAATAAAATTCTTAGTTCAGTCCTGAAATGTTTATATAACTGGACCGTCAAACCCACTCCTTAATTGAGCCCAGGAAATAATTCTGCCTATAGTTTTGTATTTTAAATATAGTTGACATTTGTTTTCGAGTGCAAATAGACCTAACATTATATTTTAGACAATCCATTTATTCATTAGGGATAAATTACTATGTCGCTTGACCTCTCTAATTAAAGATAAAACCCTGTTACAAAAGAATTGCTTTTTAAAAGACTGCTGTTAAATTTTGAGTGGAACGTCCTAGCTCGTGGTAAATTGTCATGAGTCAAGATGAAAAGAGTAAAATCACAATTATCAGTAAGAGAACAGCAGATTTAATGAAGACAGCTCAACTAAACTGAATCTCTTATACCTGGCCCGATTATTAAATCTACATATAAAACGTACTCATTCATTAGACTCAATCTTTGATCGTTTGGGCTATATTAAATAACTATTTACGCAGTAAAACAGGAAAAACACAATGGGTAATACCAAAGCAGATATAGAACAGATACATTTTTCACCTTTAACAGTGACTCTTATTTTAAAACTAATTAAAATGAGAAAACTAAAAGGTCAGCTCTTAAGATTCCTGCGACATCAAGCTATTCCATGACATCACTGTGACTTAGCAGCACAGAGACACACGGTGCGGACTCTTTACACTCCCATTTCTTTAACAAGTGTACCAATTTTTTAATGTAAATTTGCAGCAGGAGGTGAAGCGGTTCAGCTTCTTTTCAGTCTTAATAGGAAAAATGTCTCATCTTAATCACAATCATTTTAGAAAACACTGAGTACAAAACTTACTGTGAGGTCAGTGAGCCAGCTCTTAGAGAATCACTCAGATCCCCAGTAGTGTGTGTGTGTGTGTGTGTGTGTGTGTGTGTTTTTATTAGTGTCTCAGTGCACTGTGAAAAAACGTTATCGTCTCATCCGCTTTATCTGTGGACCTGAAGCCTATCCCAGAGACTTGGGGACAGGGTGCCAATCCATCTCCAATCCAATCCAGGGCGCACACACACATTCATTCAACAGTATGGGCAATTTGATAACACCAATTACCCTAACCTGCATGTCTTTTCACTGTGGGAGGAAACCAGAGAACCCAGAGAAGACCCACTAATCACAGGGAGAACATGCAAACTGCATGCACACAGACCCGAGGCTGGCTGTGAATCGGACCCGGACCCCCGGAGATGCAAGGCGACAGTGCTATCCACTAAGCCACCATGTCGCCGAAAATCATCAGTGGTGTGATAAATCAGTTTTTACACCAAATACACATTGGACTTTTTATTTTACACTTCAACCCCACAAGGTATCAGCCCATCACAAGAAAACAACTGAACTGTAAAACAGTGACCGTGCGCGCGCACACACCTTTATTAACCGTGTGTTAAACTGAAACTTAGCAGCTTTGCCTAGTTTGTTCAAAAAAATGAATAATAAAAACTTAAGATAATAAAGAGAGGGTGTTTCTAGAGCCGCTGGAGGTCAGGCGATCTTCTCAAACACAAACACCAGGTAGATACCTGTAGCACAGGGAAAGAACACCTCACTTAGCCGGGCTGTGTGTAAAAATAATCGGATACACATTTCATTAAAAAAAAAAAAAAAAAAGATATAGAAACTGCATTTACATGTAAGATTGAGTGAAAATTAAAATATATATATATTTTTTTTTACTTTGCATTAAATCATCACCTTCTTTGTCTTTTGGCTGTTCCCTTTCGGGGGTCACCACAGCAAATCACCTGCCTCCATCTAACCCTATCCTCGGCATCCTCTCACCCCAACTACTTCATGTCCTCTCTACAGTATATCAAAAAATCTCCCATTTGGTCTTCCTCTAGACCTCTTGCCTGGCAGTTCCAACCTTTTACAGATGTACTCTTTTACTAGTCTCAACACTGTCTTGAACACCTTTCCTTTCATTCTCGCTAATACTCTTATCACACAACACACCTGACACCCTTCTCCACCCGTTCCAACCTGCCTGGACACGCCTCTTTCCACACATACTGTTGCTGTGGACCGTTGACCCCAAGTCCTGCACCTTCTTTACTTCTGCTCACTGTAGCCTCACTGTTCCACTTGTGTCCCTCTCACTCATACACATGTATCCCGTCTTGCTACGGCTAACCTTCATTCCTCCACTTTTCCACTAGATTTTCCTCCACCTGCTCCCTTCTCTTGCTACAAAGCGCTTTACTTTTTATTAATACCACATCATTCAGCAACAGGTTTCACAGATAATAAAGTAAATGAAACCTTTACGAAATATTTACAGTAATACATTTTTTTAAGTCTCTTTTTAAACACTAGAATTAAGTTTTTAAAGTCAAAACTCTTGGTTTTTTCTAATATACTCCCACATATGATGGGGCAGAAACTTTTGCACTCAGATACACAAGAACAACGAGTACGTACTTGTTGCCTCCCACTCCGACCTGGATAGCGTCCCCTGTGAAGACACCAGACGTTAGATTCACACACACACAGGATATTACATGTGTGTTTGTTTGAGGGAATATCTACAGTTGCATGCGATGCTGCAGGCGCAGTGTGTGTCGTGCTCTGTGTATTGGGCTGCTGTAATCTAACTGATGTTTGCTGTTGTGCAGAGGGTGGATATGTAGGTGTGTATGCGTGAGTGTGGGAGATCTGACCAGTGGCAGTGACACCCCGGTGCTCCGTGCTCTTTTCTCTGCGTGTTCATACTCCCCCTCACCGTCACACACTAACCCTTCTCTGTCAGTTGCTGGGTATTGCTGTAACACACACACACAGTGTGATAAAGACAGACAGTGATGGACAGATGGACACACACGGACCGGTGTTTGTACCTCAAGCGCCTGCATCCTCTGCATGAGACTCTTGTTCCTCTCGTCCTTTATCTTCTCCTCGAAGAACTGCTGGAAGGTTTTTCTGTACACCAGACGCATGTTGTACTTCTTCGCCATTCTGAAGAGATACACACGCACACACCTCACATCATACAAACATCCTACTGTGTAGAATTATTACACAACTACAACTCTACACTTATTAAACATGAGCTTGGAAAGAGCATGAAAGCCACCTTTTGGTCACTTGTGGTAGTACCGGTTAAAATAAAAATAAAAAAAAATTATATTTGTTACTGCTTATTATTATTATTAGGGCCCTATGTCATCATAGTGTGTGAAGGGCCCAATTGTCCTTTTTAAGGATTCTTTTTTATTTACCCACCATTTGGGGCTTTTAGGGGGTGTTAACATATTAAGAGTCTTAAAAGTCACCTAAATGTGTTTAAAGTCTGTTCTTTAAATCGCTTTTAAACATTCATTCACCAGAAATTTCATCGCAAGTCCCAGTTTGACTTGAACCGGGTCGTAATTTTTGCTATTATTCTTCTCATTAAATGATGTTATTTCACACTACTCTGTCTTCTTATTAAATACTTGTAAAACTATACCTTTTTGTTCATAATTAGGATGCGTCACCGTGACCAGCTCCCACACCCCCCTCCTCCTCCACTTCGGTGTCTTTCTTAAAGACCATGTAAGACGTGTGATGCAAACTCACTCTACAAACAGAGGGAAATACACCAGGAACTCGGGCACGTCCACGACGCCCTCCAGGTTGAAGTCGTACTGACAGCCGAACAGCGAGTAGTCGCCTTTCTTCTGGAACGTCACTCGGTACACATCGTTCCCAAAGCTATTGGATTCCGACTGCTCCAAACGCTTTCTGTAAAAGGAGCAAAAGGAAATTTACTCACAGGGTTTTATTCCTGCGGAGTAGATCACAATGGCTGCATACGTCTCTGGAGGCCTCTAGTGGCAGGCTGCAGCACTTCTCTTTCTTTGTTATCTAATTTGTTTTTCCTTAATTTCTCATCCCTCCCACTATCCAATCCTCTTCCATCGCTGTCAGTTTCTTTCCCATTTCCCTTCTTAATTTTTTTTTATACATTTAATTGTTTCTTTCTTCTCTCCTATGTTTATTCTTCTTCCTTACTTTATTCTCCTTAACCATCTTCGACTTTCCCCTTCCTTTTTTCCATCTTTTCATTTAATGTTTTAAATTGTCTCTCTTTCATTTAGTTCTTTCTGTATTTGTGGGTGTTTTATATTAGAGTGTGATGCATCATGAGTGTGAGTGCGCGCATACACCAGCTCATAGGCGTCTGGTGTGGTCCCGATGAAGAAGCCCCCGGGGCGGAGCTTCTCGCAGGCGTTCCTCAGCATGGTTTCGGCCTGCTGCTGGCTCTCAAACGAGTAATGATACACAAACTGACAACTACACACATCGAACTGCAGCTCAGGATCACTCAGCTTCTCACTCAGCAGCTCCTTTATACACACACAAAACTCCAATTTTAGAGTTATTATATGTTAGACAGTCACGTCAGTCACTATTGTGTGCACACATGCAAAAAATTCTGTCTTCTTTAAATATCCACATTTTACTCTTTTTACAAATATGTCAGTTTTGTGAGCATATATGATTACTACAAAGAAATTGCTGATGTCTTTATAGGTAAAGACTCTGAGTGTGTGTGAGTGAGTGAGTGAGTGAGTACCCTGGAGCAGTCAGCAGTTATGAACTCGGCAGTGAAGATGCGCTCGTTGGGGTGACTCCTCTTCTTCATGTCATTGTAACGCTGCTGACACTGTTCTACTGACACTGCCGCAATGTCTGACACACACACACACACACACACACACACACACACAGAGAGAAACACACACACCCAATCACACAATACGTACCCAATCACAATGTAGAATATTGCAGACAGACAACAATATGCAACATTTTTACATACTTTAAAAAAAACATCTTGGTGAAACCTCAGATTGCGAGTAACGCATTTTGCAAATGTTCCACAAGACAAGAAAGGATTTTTAATAAATTTTGACTTGAAAAACAAGCAAGTCTTGGTTATCATGCATCACGCATGCGCTTCTTGTTTTGACGCCAAGCGTCACGTGATCACAACCGAACAAATGGTTTTTCTCTCTCTTGCGCTGCAGAATTGTGGTTAAATCGTCTCCCCTGCTGGGTCTTAGTGCTGGTCTCATACTCGTATAATTAACATCCGTGCACGCGTGTACTGTTTACTATAACACTGTGACCACGTGTGTGTGTGTGTGTGTGAGTAAAACATATTTTATTTTGTGTTTGTGTTTTTATGTGTACAGCGCGCGTGTACCGTTTCTTATAACACACTTGTGCGCGCGTGTAATTTGACACCGTGCCGGGTCTCACACACACACACACACTCTCTCTCTCTCGCCTTAAGTGCGTGTGTGTGTGTGTGTGTGTGTGTGTGTGTGTACGACTCTTTACAGCAGTTATTCCGTTATTAAGCGCTCACACGAAACATTAGCGATGTTCCTTGCTAATTTTTCCAAAAAAACAGTCTTTCCGTTAATGTGTGTTTATGTGAAATTCAATTTAGAAAGGAGAAAGATTTACTGTGTAACAAAGTCTCACTAAAAGGTTAAAAAACCATTCAGTCTCTCTTACGTGTGTGCGGAAAATTAAAAATGTCCAGTGCCGGTTCACACACTCTCTCTAGGGACGGGATGGGCTTCACACACACACACAAAACCGGAAACACTTATCTGTCGGGATTTATTTTAACTTTTTTTAAAAGGTAAAGTGCAGGTTAATTTGTTTTATTTTTACTTTAGATTTTGTGTAAATTATTTTTATGTATACATTTTTTTAGGCTGTGAAACAAATAATTTGAGTTTCCATTATTTTTTATGGAATACAAGCCCGCTTCCGGAACGAATTATGCTCGTAATCCAAGGTTCCACTGTATATGTATATATCTATTCTAGTTTAAAGTGCCAACCTTTTATGTAAATGTATAATACAGATCTAGTAAATGGTTTCAGATACAGCTGAGGCAGTGTTCAGGTAGTGTTGCCGATTTACTTCCTGTTCCTGCATGTGACCCCTGATTCTGACGGCGATAGTGACAGCAGGTGAGAGCTTTACCTGCACACACCAGCCTGCTGATGCGCCCCTTCCTCCACTTCAGCAGATCTCCTCCTTTCCCACAGCCCAGATCCAGCACACACACCTCCCTCCTGTCACGCCGCACCATGTCCAGGATCTCACCTGATACCACACACAGAGGTTTACATTAATGATACATATCATATTTAAGAAAGTGCAGACAGATCACATATTTTACAATGCTGCAGCTTGGGGCCAGAAAATATGAAATAATCAATGGACAAAGATAACAATCAGGCGTAGACGTGCGTGTGCGCTACCTATCAAAACGCTCTTCAGCCAGTTGTTGAAGTTGCGCATGTGGACGATCCGGCTCCTGCTGCGCTCCACCAGGCCGCACTCCTGCAGACTGTTGTAATGTGTGGCCACCTTCTGACTGTGACCTTCCCCTGTGTCCTACATCAGACACGGACATGTATTTAAAACCCCAATTACAAATCTTTACCCAAGATGTTATGGTTTATTTGCCTTGATGAGGGGTCACGATACGTTCTACAGCACAACTTAGAGTTATTACACAGCCAGAAAAAGACCTGTCTGTTTGACCAGGTGTTAAACAGGCGATAAGAGTGAGAACCACGGGTGAAAGATGGACAGGCGCTGATGTGTAAAGGTGAGAGAGGCACTGTGGGAGACTTTACCCGCTTTTTATTAGGAGACAGAGACTCGTCCTCGTCTCCATCATGCCTCCTTTTCAGCGGGCGCTTGTCCTGAAGTGTCCTAATTCCTCCCTCTGCTGAGCTTAATCCTGGAAAAAAAAAAAAAAAAAAAAAAAAACACACTTTATTGGGACTGTTTGAACATGCATAGGTGTTTCAATGGAACAAAAACAAAAGAAATAAAAGTGAAAGTAATAACATGCAAACAGGTTTAAGCAGGTTTGTTTAAATCACCAGACATTTCAATACCATTTTCAATACCAGTCAATAAATTTCTATTAAAAACAATAAATAGTAAATAAATACGAAATACTAAAGAATAAATAAAGACTAAAATAAATATTTTAATAAATAATTAATAAATAAAGAATTTAGTATCCAAAATAAATGAGTTAATGTTATGTTTACATACATAAAACGAATTACCTCACTTTTCAACCTGCACATATCTTTTTAATAAAGCTGTTAAATCTAGTAAATAAATCTAATAGGGTATAAACACACCCTCAAGACAATGGGCCAAAAACAAACCAGAGAACATTTACAGCAGTGGTATCTCAAACACATCCGTCCCCCCTACACGCCCGTGCAACACTGTTTAATTGCAAGCTACAGCACCCTACCTAGTCAACTAAGCCTGCATTTGGAACCCAGTCACAACATGAGCTTAGGCTAGGTAGCAAAGAATGAAAGATGCGTTCCAAATACACAAACACCAAAAACAAACTCTGTTTCGCGCGTCTGAAATATAAATACACACACACTAAAATGTGCTGCCTCGACATGTACTCACAGCTTCTTTATTAACCGAATACGCACAGCTTTAACACGCATTTAGAGCTACTCACTCGAGTCTTCCGACATCTTGAAAACCGCGTCTAGCGCGCGTTGCTGCGTGCGTCACGCGCGCGAGGAATGGAAACAAACCCCGCCTTCGAATCGAGGATTGGCTGATCAATCTTATTCATAAACACAGCGATCTGATTTGACAGACACACTAAGAAGAGTCCACCCATTTTCTAAGTAGCGTACTAAATGACCGCGGTTGAAGGGAAGATGTTGCAGTCCATGACCAGGAGGTGGCACTAATGCATCATAGTGAATACCAACCGTCGCGACCCAAATAAATACGCCGCTTATAACTTTTGCTCACGCACACAGAAAATGTATTCGTATTAAAATATGCTAATTTTCTAACTCATTTATCTTCTTTCAGCTCGTCAATTAATTGAAATTAAGTGTTTAGAAATGTTTTGAAATCTGATGACAACATTGCAATAAAGTTTACTCAATTCAAAACGAATCGCGTGGCTGTTTGGTAATAGTAGTTTTTTAGACACGCACGTAGTGTCCTCGTGACAGATGGTGCACTCGATTTCCCAGAATGTTTAGCGCACGTGGCAGTGGGAGTGACAGCCGGAACATGGCCGGTGCTGATGGCTGGAAACTGCTCGTTTTTAAGTTAAAGAAAGTTAGAATATAAAATGCAGAAGTGGATTACACGTACAGGTGAACATCTGGGGTTTTAGTCATTCGGAGTCGTTTCTGTTTTGTTTGGTATATTTATTTTTATAATTAATATTTTTATCCTAATAATGCTGGGTTTTTTAAGGTTAAGAAGCCCAACTGGACTCGTCTGTGTGAGTGTGTGAGATACTACTGGATAAAATTAAAAAGTTTAACTGTTACTGGTTAGTACTGGTTAGTATTAATAATAATGTTGTATTGGGTTTTAGGCCTGTACTACTCTAAACTGATGTAAGTTTTTAGGATATTGTGCAATATTTCCCATATTTCCCTCACTCTGGTTCAAACCCCAGCACCACCTAGTTGCCCCTGTTTGGGCCCTTGAGCAAAGCTCTTAACCCTGCTCCTTAGGGGAGTAAGATAAAAATGTAGGTCTGGAGAAGGGCTTTTGCTGAATGCTGTAAATGTAAACATGATTTCTAGTAACTGTTTTTTGTGCTCCACCTGACTGTCTAAAATAAAAAGTAAACAATAATAACAAAAACCTTAAGAAATATTAATAAAAATATGATTTTTTTTTTTTGGGGGGGGGCTGTAACTCACAGTTAAACAGCTGTACTTGTGTCCCATCTCATGTCATCTGCTCTTTGATCCTCACAGTGACATTGTTGCTGATCACCTGAAAATCTGAAAATGATGATGCGTTTCCTGTGTGTTCGGGACCTCCAGCGTTTCGGCTCGCTCGCTCGCGTCCGCACACACCCGTCCCACGACTTTCTCACTATTTCTCAGAACCGTCTTGGATCAGGATGTGTCTGGATCTGCACCTCCTCGTCCTCATCCTCGGCTCTCCGGACAACCCCCCCTGGAGATGGGAAGGATGACTCGGCAGAGCCAGATCCTCTTCAGGACCAGTCTATGGGTCTCGCTCAGAGATTTAAGAAAACCTTTAAGCAGTATGGCAAAGTGATGATTCCTGTGCACCTGCTCACCTCCTGCATGTGGTTTAGTGGCTTTTACTACGCTGCCATGAAGTAAGCAGGACCATGGACTACGACTAAAAATGTCTTTTGTTTCACGCTCACACAAAAGAAATGTTCCCTGTCTTTACTGTTTTTCTTATTTCTTTTCAGAGGAGTGAATCTGGTGCCATTCCTGGAGTATATCGGAGCTCCTGATAAACTCGTTAAACTCCTGCAAAATTCCCAGAGCGGCTACGCACTGACTGCGTACGCCATGTATAAGGTCAGAGGTCATCAGTGTGTCATTATAAAGTGGCATCCTCTTATATGTTTGCTATTATTACATGTTTATGAAAAGAGAACATTTTCAGCAACCTCTCAGGACCCAAAACCCGAAACAGACCTTTTGTGCATAATTATAATTTTCTCTCTGCAGTCTTTCACTAAAAAACAAACGTCCCCCCTCCTCAATCTAAGGATAAAATAAATGTCAATTAGTAGAAACCATAAAGAATGCATTTGAGAATCTCCTGTTCCATTTAAAGTACTAGTCTTCCTAGTCACTTCCCCATCTAGTGGCCATTATTAGTAATTACACCAGCAAAGTGTATTTCTGCTTGGTCCTCCTGAGGAGAACTTCTTTAAAAGCCAAACTGTGTATAGATTATCTTCAGACCATTGCATGTTTTTTCAGCTCCTGATGTTCCTGAGATTCTTGGTTCCTTTCTGTGTTATTTGAAGTTCATGATCAATTAGTTTGTCCTGATTTGAGCTCTGGTTTCTTTTAACTCCAGATATTCTTTCTTTGGTTTACACATTTTCAGTCCTGAGCAGTGTTTAAAAGTCTGAATTGTGATCATGTAAGACGTTTATCCATTAGAAAGCACACAGCGGTTTGTGCATTATTGCAGCTTCCTTCATGATGTCTGTATAATTTTATTAATTTTGTATTGTTCGTCATAGAGTTTAAAATAATCACAAGTCCATCCCGAAATAATCCTTGCAAGAACATTTTGATATGAGGCTCGACAACTTGATGAGGTTTAGTGCTTTCATCAGCACTTTAACATTAGTCAGGTTTATTTCAGTGTCAGACCGCAGAGACAATGCACGCTATCCGGTACAGTCTTTATTTACAGATTGTATTTTATTGTTGAAGGCATTTGCTATTAAGGAATAAATATTAGAAAAAAAAATTTATCCCCAAAACAGCAGACCTTTTTTCTTCAAAAGTTCTTATTAGAGAAATAAACCTCCTCCTTGACAGCCATTCAGAAGTGTCCATCAATATTCCCGACCAATCAGAAAACAGATTCAATTGTGTGAGAGAAACGGTCTCCTGAGACTCCTGAGTCGACTTACCTGCAGAAAATGAATTAAACATCAAGCAATCAGTTCTCGTTAAAGAGTCTGCTGCCTAGGAGAGAAATAAAAATGTCCCTTCAGAGACACCATAATGAATCAGTTAAAATAAATTTGTGTTGCAGATTGCCACCCCGGGGCGCTACATGCTGACGTTAGGTGGGACGTCTCTGTCGGTGAAGTACCTGCGTAAACACGGCTACATGTCGACACCCCCGCCAGTTAAAGAGTACCTGCAGGAGAAGATGGAGGAGACGAGAGACCGCTTCTCCGGGAGGATCGAAGAAACCAAGGACAAGTTCACGGAAAAACTTCAGGAGACCAAAGACAAAGTGGGCTTCCGGAAGAAAAACGACTGATATCATCATCAAGTAAACAACGAGCGATAAATGCAAATTAATAAAAAAATAAATTAAAAACCTTCATGTGAGATGTCACTCCTGACATCACTTTCTGTTCACTCGGCATTTTCGTGACTTGCTAGCTCCACCCCCACACAATTTCTTTATTTATTTATTTTTTTTGTTGTTGTGTATATTTGTGATAGCTGCAACATTGATCAGCAGATTATTTGCTGTTCTAGCTACTACAAATCATCCGCCATGTTGAGAGGGCGGCGTTTGGAAAAGTCATCTAAAAATTGAGACATTGAAACTTGAAATGTCATCCATTAACTTAAAACGATTTAATGTATTTAATGTATTGAGCTTGTGTTAGTCTGTCGTTACATATGTTAACAAGCTATCAGGAATGAAAAGCAATCTTCTTCAACAGCTTTTATCACCAAAGATGATATTAAGAATGATTAAAGATTCTGTGTTATTAGTTCTATGAGTAATTATAATCACCGATAGGACGATGATTAACGCCAGGAGGTCATGCTGGTGAACGCGGTAATTGAGCGTACTGATCGTCTTAAATAACACTGTTACTACCACAGACCTGAAGTTAGCATAAAGTTGTTAAAACAGCAGTTTGTTCCTGTCTAGCAGTGAAACTGCAATTGACACATGGAGTCTGTCTTTTTGTATCTCTCGCTCCTTATCTTTCTATCTCTTTATACCTCTATTTTTATCTGAATCTCTCTCTCGCTCTTTATCTCTCTTCCTCCATCTCTCTCTTATTCTCTGTATTTCTCTCCTTCCATCTTTTTCTCCCCCTCCCTCTCTCTCTCTCTCTCTTTACCTCCCAGTGTGTCTGTACCTGCGTCTCTTGACTGTACCCATGTCTATATCTGTATTCCTTTTAGGGAAAGTGGGCGGACCTGAGCAACTCAATAAATTGGGGCAGGGCTCATTTCTGGGCTGAAACGATGTGTTGAACCATGATGTTTTATGTTCTTAATGAATATTTAAAAAAAATAAAAATTATAGTACCAGTCAAAACTTTGGATACATTCTAGTTATTTTCCACATTCTAAAACAAAACTGGATTTTTTAAATAAACTAATAAATAACACGTATAACAGCTGGCCTTCATGTCTTCCTAAAGCTGCAGAGGAGAAGTTAATTTAGAGTTACCAGCCCCAGAAATCACCAATTAACAAACACCAGATAAAAAAACGGTATAAAGGCTTTATAGATCATAAGTAACAGACACATCTCAATATTAACTGTTCAACTGGAGTTATTGTCTATTTTTAGGCATCTTCAGCGTTGTTTTACAGTGTAGATCAAATGTAGATTAAAAAATTTAGTCATTTAAAAATCAGGAAAAACCATGCCGTTTGAGGGTGTATGTAAATAAATATTGTTAGTTGTACAGACTGCAGCTTTAACTCCGCAGAGATGGATTAATCAGATTAACTCCGATTACACACGCCTCAGTCAGGATCAGCGTAATCCTCAGTCTGATCATATTTATATCAGAACCTTATGCAAATGTTTCCTGTCTGTAAATCCAAAGGTTCTGCTCCTGTGTTACAGTACTCAAGTGTAACTGACATGAATAAAATTAGAAAGTTTTAAAAAATGATTGACAGTGGGGTTTGTTTAAAATTTTGTTGCTTCCTCTCTCTCTCTCTCTCACACACACACTTTTTGTCGTCTTCTCTCTCTCCAGTTTGTCTCTCTCTTTCTGTGACTCTTTTGCTATCTGTCTATCTAAATCTTCTATCTGTCTGCCTCTCTGTCTCTTTCTCTCTCGCCTTCTGTCTGAGCTGAAATGGGATGGTGAAAGCAGTGGTTGCTGTGTCATTCCATCTGTGTGTGTGTGTGTGTGTGTGTGTGTTTGTGTCACACAGTAATGAGACACAGAGACACTGAGGAGTGACAGTAATACAGACAGAGAGGTTACACTGAGTCACAACTCATCACACACACACACAGATGCTGTTGACCTGAGGAAACCTGCTGCTTTGTGTGTTGCTTTGATTCGAACAGACAGCAGTGTTCTGTGTGTGTATCTGTGTGTGTTTTTAATTGAGCTATGAGTCATCTAACAGTGAAAAGGGAAAGGAGGCTGCCAGCACAACCAGGCTTTGATGAGTCAAGTGTGTGTGTGTGTGTGTGTTTAGGTGAGTTTGCTTGTAATTGCTGGAGTGGGTTATGACATCATCAACATATTTCTTTAAATTAGTAAGCTTATTTATATATCAGTGCTTTATTCTTCTTACACCACAGCAACATAAGTGTTCCTCCACCAGTCTCTCTTTATATTTTCTCTCCGCTCGTTCCCCCACCAGTCTCTCTTTATTCTCTCTCTTCACTCATCCCCTCACCAGTCTCTCTTTATTTTTTCTCATTAGTTCCACCCGTCTCTATTGCCCCCCCCACTCACCTCTTTACCAGTCTCTCTTCATTTTCTCTCCACTCACCATTCTCTCTTTATTGTCTTATTACCCCTTATCTCTCCCATTTGTTTCTCTACCAGTCTCTCTTTATTCTCTCTCTCCACTCGTTCCCCCACCAGTCTCTCCTTATAATCTCTCTCCACTCGTTCCTCCACCAGTCTCTCTTTATTCTCTCTCCACTTGTTCCTTCACCAGTCTCTCTTTATAATCTCTCTCCACTTGTTCCCCCACCAGTCTCTCTTTATAATCTCTCTCCACTTGTTCCCCCACCAGTCTCTCTTTATAATCTCTCTTCACTTGTTCCTCCGCCAGTCTCTCTTTATAATCTTTTTCCACTTGTTCCCCCACCAGTCTGTCTTTATAATCTCTCTCCACTCGTTCCTCCACCAGTCTCTCTTTATAATCTCTCTCCACTCGTTCCTCCACCAGTCTCTCTTTATTCTCTCTCTCCACTCGTTCCCCCACCAGTCTCTCCTTATAATCTCTCTCCACTTGTTCCCCCACCAGTCTCTCTTTATAATCTCTCTTCACTCGTTCCTCCACCAGTCTCTCTTTATAATCTCTCTCCACTTGTTCCTCCGTCAGTCTCTCTTTATAATCTCTCTCCACTCGTTCCTCCACCAGTCTCTCTTTATAATCTCTCTTCACTCGTTCCTCCACCAGTCTCTCTTTATAATCTCTCTCCACTCGTTCCTCCACCAGTCTCTCTTTATAATCTCTCTTCACTTGTTCCCCCACCAGTCTCTCTTTATAATCTCTCTCCACTTGTTCCTCCGCCAGTCTCTCTTTATAATCTCTCTCCACTCGTTCCCCCACCAGTCTCTCTTTATAATCTCTCTCCACTCGTTCCCCCACCAGTCTCTCTTTATAATCTCTCTCCACTCGTTCCCCCACCAGTCTCTCTTTATAATCTCTCTCTACTCGTTCCTTCTCCAGTCTCTCTTTAATTTCTCTCCACTCATTCATCTACTAGTCTCAATTTATTCTCTCTCTTTAAGTTAATCAAATAGTAATAACTGAGAAACCAATGCGCAATGTAAAATTTACAATGTGCTAAAAACTTTTGAAAACTCACAGTACCCAGTTTTACTTCTGACTGTTTCTGTCCTTAATACAAAAATGTAAAAGGCTTCTTTTTTACCATCTTAAAACTGCTATCTTTCAACCAAAGCCAAGGCTGCTTTTGCCCACCTAGAGGCTTTCTTTGCCCACCCAAAGGCTTTGTTCGCCCAAGCTGAAGCATTGTTTACCCAATCAGAGGCTTAATTTACTCAAAATGAGGTATCATTTTCAGCCCAGAGACTTAATTTCCCCAATGTGAGGCTTCATTTGTGCACCCAGAGGCATGATTTCCTCAAGCCATAGCCTCGTTTTCCAAAACCGAGATCTCATTCGCCCACCCAGGGGCATTATTTGCTCAACCAGGAGCATCATTTGCCCACCCAGAGGCTTTGTCTGCAGGTTTTGTTTGTTTATTCTTCTGCTTTTCAAAACAAACACTTACCCAGGTATTATACACAAAAGTGTCACGTAAACATCCAGATATCAAAAGCAGTGTGTAGTGACACATGCGCACTGCTACAATGCAGATGCAAAACTTAAAGCAGAAGGTGCAGAAGTACAGTAGAGGTGATGGAGTAACGCGAATTAGATGTACAGGAAAACCTTATTATTACCTCACACTCCCTGAGAATGTGTGTGTGTGTGTGTGTGTGTGTGTGTTTATGCCGTCCCACTGATTCAGAGCAAACATTATCACAGTCTGTTACAGAATTGTGACACGACCCTTAAACGGGTGCTGTTGTTCCACAAGAACTGGCTTTAGTGTAAATATGTGTAATTATGTGTAATTTATGCGCAGGATTGTGTGTGTAGACGTGAGTTAATCCAGGTGTCATGTACTGAAGCGCACACCCCCCCACACACACACTAGTCCCCATTCCCTTTGATCTCTCACCGCTTCTCTGGGCATGTCCTCAGGCTGCTGAATGCCCGGCATACCTGGATCAGTGGAGGCGGAGCTTAACTTCATCAGCCTATCACTATAGCCTGCATATGTAACATCACAACTAGCCCCCTATTCATCTTTCTGACGAACAGGTTTACTTAACTAGTGGTACGTTTCTTAGTAATATGCGTAAAAAGCATGCGCGTGTGTGTGTGTGTGTACCCACCTAATGTAATGAAGTTAATTTTGGTTACAGTTTCCCATGGCAACAGTGCCAGAGTTTGTGGTGTTCACTGCAAGCCTCTCTCTCTTACACTCTCTCGCTCTTGGTTCTGTCTTACCCTGTTTTTCTCTGTCATTGTGTGTGTGGTGGGGGCTGGGGGTGCGGGGGGGGGGGGGGGGGGGGGGGGTGCGGGGTCAGTTCCTGTAGGTGTTAATTAGTGTGTGTGAGGTATATTGTGTCCATTCCAGTGTGTGTAGTTTACTTGTACGTGGTTTGGTGTTTGTGTGTGTTTCGGTGTATATAGTGAGTCTTGTTCAGTGTGCCTACATGTAATTCTGTGTGTGTGTGTGTGTGTATGTGTGTGTCAGTCAGGATAAGTGTAGTTTAGTGTATGTAGTTCAGAGTGTTCTGTTTAGTGTGTGTACGTTAGTGAGTGTAGTTTAGAGTGCATAGTCTAATTCAGTGTGTGTACGTGTAGTTCCGTGTGTTTGTGTGTTATGCAGTGTGTGTCAGTCAGGGTACAGTTAGTGTAGTGTGTAGTTCAGAGTGTGTAGTTTACCGTATGTGGTTTAGAATAAGCATGGTTTAGGGTGTATGTAGTTCAGAGTGTACTATTTAGTGTGTGTAGTACATGGTGTATAGTTTAGTCTTTGTGTTACTTTATTAAACAGTGTGCGATGCGTCTTGTGGTGGTTGTGTACCGATTTAAACACAGTGTGTATGATCCTAAGCTGCTGGCTGTTAACTTATGCTACCTGTTAACCATGTTATCCATGTTAGTCTAGGTGTGCGTATGTGTTGTGAGTGTTTTAGCAGTGTGTTTTCGAGGTTGTGTTTGTGCAGCTGTTGAAGCGTTGCTGTGGCTGCAGGACCTGCAGCAGAACACGAGCGAGTTGAGCAAGAGTTTCCTCTTCTGTCGTGATAAGCACTCTGTAATTATCTGATTTGTTCTGACGGCGGAGTTGTGTAGCAGTTGCTGGATCAGTGCGCGCCGCCGCGCTCAGGGGGAGGAGGAAGCTGGCGTGTACTGCGCACTGACTGACAGCGTGTTTATGTTGGAGGCCGTCGCCTCGGGCGCGCTCGTAATTGTTACTTTTGTGTGATGCGCTGCAGCGGCTTGTTTGCGGTGAATTATTCGACATGTCTGGAATGCGTTTCCTCACACACACCGACTCAACACCTGCAGCACCACACACACACACTCCGCACCACGGACAATTGTTTATGTTATAGCTATCAAAGCTAGCAAAAATAGAAAGGAAAAAAAACAGACTTTCAGTTTCTCTATATATAACTATACACACCTACAACTATACAGACAATACACAACTATACACAACTATACACAACCACACTCAATTACACACAAGTATACACAACCGTACACAACCACACACACCCGTAAACAACTATACACAACCACAAACATATACGCACACAATACACACTTATACAAAACCACACTGAATTACATACGACTATACACAACTATACACAACCACAAACATCTACGCACACAATACACACTTGTACATAATCACACTGAATTACAACCATACACACACCATACACAACTATTCACAACTATACATAACCACACACAATTTCACACAACTATACCCACCATAGACAACTAAACTCAACCATGCACAACTACTCAAAACTATAAACACCCACAAACAATTATACGCAACTATACACAACCATATACAATTATACATAACCACACACAATTACACACGACTATACACACCCACACACAATTATACATAACCACACACAACTACGCACAACTATAAACACCCACATGCAATTATACACAACTATACATAACCATATCCAATTACACAGAACTATACACAACCATACACACTTCTACATAACTGCACACAGCCACACACAACCATACACTTACACACAACTATACACACCCACACACAACTGTACACAACCACATGCAGTTACAAACAACTATACACAACCATACACAATTATACATAATCACACACAATTACACAGAACTTTACACAATCTACATAACTATACACAATTATAAACAACTCTACACAATTATACATAACTCCACAAAACCGTACACAACTACACACAACTATACACACTATAAATAACTACACGCTACTATACAAACTATACTACTAACTACTCAAAACTATAAACACCCACATGCAATTATATACAACTATAACTATATACAACCACACATAGTTCTACATAACTATACATTTACATTTAGGCATTTGGCAGATGCTCTTATCCAGAGCGGCTTACAGATGTGCTTTATAGTTTTCATCATTGGATAGATCCTTACACTGGGTTACTAGGTTACTAGTCTACTAGTAGACTAGTAGAAGTACAGTAGTAGAGGTACTATCAGGGGGGATTAGTCCAATTCTACATAAACATACACAACCACCCACAATTATACATAACTATACACCACCACACACAATTATACACAACCATACACAATTATACATAACTATACATGACCACACACAATTACTGTATACTAGGGACGCACCGAATGTTCGGCAACTGATATTAGTTAAAAAATAAGTAAAAAGGCCGAATAAATTTTGCTGAACAATGACGTTTTTAATGACGCGATCAAATAATAACCCGCGCAGAGTGAAAGGCGCGCGCTTTATGCAGCAAACATGTCAGCAGTGTGGAAGCACTTTAAAGTGTCAGAGAAAGAGGCAAAAACGGCCGTTTGCAGACACTGTTCTGCTGAATTGTTCAGAGGGGTGCATCTGCAAAAACGTAAGTTTAATTTATCACCTAAAATCAAGACACCACGAACATCATGCAGAGAACGAGAAAGACACGGCGAATCCACATTTTTTGCACTATTTAATGCACATTTGTTGTTGTAGACATACAGAGTTACATTCTTTCAGCAGTCAGTTATAGACCTAACATAGGCTATTTAAGAAGGGGGGCTTCAAAGATGGCCAAATAGTTATATTGTGCTTTGTTTGTATAAAATCTGCTGGAGTGTAAAAAAAAATTTTCAGTGTTAAATAAATATTTTGAAATTGTATTTTTGTTATTTGATTTATTTTTCTGAAAAGCAACACAAAATAGTAAAAAGCAAATTTTTACTATTTAATAAATAATTAATATAAATTGGCAAAATAAATGGAAAAAATGCGAAACACCGCGTTCGGTATTCGGCCTTCGGCCTTCGGCCAAGCATTTCATTATTGTTCGGCTTCGGCCAAGAATTTCATTTCGGTGCATCCCTACTGTATACACAACCAGACATACACAACACACACTTTTAAACATAACTCTACACAACCACACACAATAAAACAGAATTACATTATACAAATTATAAACAATAATGTATAATTCTGTACCGCCATACAAAATTATACGTAACTATACTCAACCACATGCAATTTTGCACAGTCATACACAGGTTTACACAACTATACACAACCACATACAATTAAAGATGACTACACACAACCACATACAATCACACACAACTATAAACAACCATTCACAGGTATACACAATATAAGTTATACATAATATATATACAATCGCACAACTATCAAAAAATTGTTTAGCATTTATTCAGTAGATTAGCTTTCTATTTGCTAGGTTAACTTTCAGTCATCAGGTTAGCCTTCCAGCACACACACAAACAGTACAGTGCTACGTTACAGAATATGTTTGTGTTTTTAATTATTATTATTTATGTCTTTATTATAAACCTTATTGGCTCTGTGCGTATGTGTGTGTCTGAGTGTGTTTGTGTATATTCTGCATATACATGTGCATGCGCATGCTATCCATCTATCCGTCTGTCTGTCTGTCAATTTGTCTGTGTGTTTATCACTCTTCTGTCATTCTCTTTCTTTCTGAACTTGAAATGTTTGGCAGTCTGGCCCTCATGCTAATGAAAGTGTCTGCGAATGGCTGCTATTTCGGATGAATCAGAGTGTGTTTATGTGTGTGTGTGTGTGTGTGTGTGTGTTCTGTGATTGAATTTTTTAAGGGTTGCTGAAAACCTTCTTTTTTTTTTGTGCTGGGAGAAAATGGATGAACAGATATTGAAGGAGAAAGACAGAGATAATACAAAATAAATACATGCAGACAAGTAGAGAAGCAGAAAAATAAATAATAAAGATAAAGACAGTGGAACAGAAACAGGGAGAGAGACAGACCGAGAAAATAAGGAAAAGAAAAGAAAGACAGACAGAAAGAAAGAAGGAGGGAGAGAGAGAGAGAGAGAATAATTCAATTCTAATTGAGTTTGCCGTCTACACCAGGTCTCTCAGACAGATGGATGATGAATGCAGTCTAAAGGGAAAGCGTCTGGGTGAGTCAGGGATGTCCCTCACCCCCACAGCACACACGCACACGCACACACACACAGAAACACCTCCCCTATATCCCCTCTCCACACAGAGACACACACACACACACACACACACTTTGACAGAAAGCAGAGAATGTCCAGACAGTGAGAAATGCTGCAGGTGGTTCAGTTTACTTACCGACTAAAGGTCAAAAGAAAATGGGGTTGTTTGGGTTTGTATGTGGTCAGATGTGTATTGGTTTGATGGTATTTGATAGAGGTGTAGGTTTGTTAGTGTTTTACTTGGTAAAAGTTGGTTTGGTGGTGTTTGATGTGTGTGTGTGTGTGTGTGTTTTTTTTACTGGTGTTTATTGGTGAATGTTGAAGAATGTTGGTGGGTGAAATGTAGATCTAAGCCAGTTAGCTGCTTGAGTGTGTTAGATGGTGTTTAGTAGGTAACTGTCCTACATGTTGGTGTATATGGTGGTATTTTATTAGTGTGCATGAATATTTGTGTTGAATTTATAATATTGGTGTTTGGTAATGTTAATAACAGGTTGTTGTTGTTGCTTAAGCTAATGTTTATAGCCATTATTAGTGTTTTTGTTTTATTCTGCATTATTTGCATGGGATAGAGTTAAAAAATGTATCCGTATACATATAACTTGGTGAACATCTGCTGAAAACAATCCACATAATCTAGAGAGGAAACACCAACAAAAACATTCAAACACTAAATCCAGCAAGGGTCCAATTTCAAACACCTGAACTCCCCATGAACCCAGAGTGGTTTTTCCTCCCTATTAAATCTCAAAGCAAAAAGACACACACACACTCACTCAGAGGCCATTACAGGTCTGCAAATAAAGAAGGTCAGAGGTCAGGAATTTAAAGATTTCAGCGGCTAAAGGTCAGGCTCAAGAGACCTTGAATTTGAACTCGAGTGTAATCAATATTAAGGACTAGTGAAAAAGTTACACAGTCAACGTTGTTCTATATTGGAAATCAAGACATTAAGTATAAAGGTGTGCACACACACACACACATACAGTACTGCTTAAATGCATGGGATCACTTTCTGACTCCATTGTCGTTCTTTTTTTATTTATTTCTATATTGTAAAACAATGCTGAAGGCGTTGAAAATATGCAATAATCTCCTTTGAACAGTTAATGTAATTCAAATGTGCCGAGGTGCTGTTAATTGGTGATTTTTAAGGCTGGAAACTCTAAACTAACTTCTTCTCTGCAGCAGAGGTAAGTTTTAGTTTCCTGAGAAGGTCCACATGAGAGCCATGGTGCTTGATTTTGCAAATGCACTTACCAAGTCAAGAAATTTGCAAGTGATCCCAAACTTTTGAAAGGTAGTATACATTTAATTATATAGAAAGGTGAGCAAAATCGTTATTATATCCTAAACAAATGTTGCTTATGATCCCTTTGGTTTGTAACATATAGTGAGTACAATAAAGAGCAATATAATCATAAGGTTACATTCATTTGAACCAATCAAGCTTGCACCATTGGAAGAAAATAAAATAAAAATATTTTTATAGTAGAAATAAAAAATATAGAGAAAAAGAGATATCCAAACATGCTATTATAACTTTACCAAGGTTTTATTACAGAATGTCACATGCTTTGTTATAAAATTAAAATTAAGCTTGTTTTTTTTAATGTACATTTGTAGGATCCCATTTAGATAGACAATATTCCCCTTCGTCTTCTTCATATTATTATTAGGATTATTAAATAGAAAATGTAAAAAGTACAAAAAGCACAATGTATAATAAAGGTCATAAGAGAAACAAAAAATTTATATAGAAATGAATTAAACAGCTTTAAAAATTGTACAATAATGTGATATGTATTATTGTATAAAGACAAAATGTCAATAGCCAAATAAATAACATAAAATAATAAATAAAATTTTGTTACAGTTACAATTATAATTCTAAAACTTCATGATATAAGTAAGTCAGTTTCAATCACTCTTTGTACATACCTGTAGTTGCGATAAATTTAATAATCATTACATTTAATAGCTAGATTACTACTATAGTATTGTACCCATAGTGATGTGTTCTTGTGGCTTGGACTGATTTTGTATTGTTAACTGCATGTTTACTGCATTTTCTATAACATTATTGTGTTTTATTTTGAAAAAAACTTACATTAGAAGATATTATTAAGCAGTGCACTTTGTTTGTTTTGCCTGTAAAAGCTTTGATATTGCAGAGCCAGTACGGCATTACAGCGCACAGTGTTCTCTTAGGAGAACCTCTTAAAAGCCAGTGGGATTGTGTATTTGTGCGTGTGTGTGTGTGTGTGTGTGTATGCTGTTGTATTTTATGGCTTTGTGGTTTCCCCTTGTGTGTTTGCACTCGGTATGTTCAGGAAGTCGAAGGCTGTTGTGTCTAGTTTTGGGTCTCTGTGGGTTTCTCAATAAAAAATTCTCAAATAAACAAAAAAGAGGAAGATGTTTTACTTGATGTACAGAAAAAGCTTAGTGTTAGATGAGGTGTTTTCATATAGCTAATATATTGTTTTTATTATTATTATTATTGTTAACGTACTCTGACCTTCAACTTGAGATATTCCTTCTGCAACAGAATGTCATTAATTATAATAAAATATACATTTTCATTAATAATTTAGTCTACATATTTTGCCTACATTCAATTACTGTATGAGATACTGTATATATATATATATATATATGTGTAGGATTTAAACCAGGACTTTTATAATGATTTCTGCTGAATGTTGTTGTAAAAGCAATTCACATTTGCAGAAAAAAACCACAGTACAGTTATGAGACTGCAGTAAAATATTTGAATGATGCAAAAGGTTTAAAGAAAGCTGTATGTCCGTGAATGACCATCCCGGCCAAAGTGGCTCTGAGCCCACTGCAGTCATTCCCGTGAACATTCAGCAAGTTGATCCTTGAAATTTCCATTTCCATATGTTTGGGCCATTAAAGGAGCTTCTGGAAGGCCAGTTTTTTAGCCGTAATTTCAGTAGGCATCCTGATAGTAAACCTTCTACCTTGATGGTGTGGTGTTCAAGCACTAGTGATATATATATATATATATATATATATATATATATAATGACAGTTTATTTAAATATGCTTTATAACATATGGTGATGTAGTCATACAACAGGAAAATAAATCTTTTTTTTTATAAGCTAATCAAGCTAGGGATTATAATAAATACACTAACAGTCCACATAAACTAATTAAAAGACTTATTAAATTGTCAGTCATGTCTAAGATGTGAACTATGGGATCTTTAAGTTTCACAAAGAAGATAAATGGGAATGTAATTAGATAAGCAAACAAGAATTAATTTAAAATTATATCTAATTAAAGTAAAATCTGGTGAAGTGTGATAATTATGGTAATAAAGTATGATTTGAATGCGCTTGCACACACACACACACACACACACACACACAAAACAGACAAAGAAACATACTGAGTCATTCTCTAACCTCTCCCTCACACTCACATGTCTGAAAAATAGGGAAGGATATTAACACACACACGCAAAGGGAGGGAAATAACGGCACCTAAAACACCCGGAGAAATGCGCACCTGTCAAATAGTATATAAATATATATCCATATACACCTCTTTGTCCATGTAGACAATCGCAAACTTCAGGGGAGCTTGAAAGGAGCAAGGGCTTCCTTTTTGGAAGGCAGCCTTTCAGGCCATGACGATGTAAAACTGCCTCAACTGTACACAGTAACACTTTTCACTTTAACACAGTAACGCTATCATATCTGTGGTTCCTGGGTTGAGCCTGGTCATCTGAACCAATTTACTCTCAGCTGACAAGGACAGTTTTGTGCATCTTACTTGGCAAAGTGCTTCAAACTGACCCTCCCTTTATTAATAACTTATTCACATTTGTAATGTAAGCCCACCATGTTCCTGGAAACATTTTAAAGCAAAGTTTCAAAAATGGTTAACATAGAGCTCCTTGTGTCTGCATAGTTGCTTTTTGGTCTGACATGCAGAGTCACCTATGGCACCATTCTAACTTATATGCATGATGACATGAATTCTTCATTTGTTGCTTAGTTACAAAATATTTACTTACACTTTTGAATACCTGCATGTGTGTAAATATAGATTCCATCCATGACCAGGAGTCATGGAAGCAAATCTGTCTGTGGTCTCTATGTGGGAAGGACATACTCTTTTCTCCATGTCTATCCGAGCAACACTCAACAATTGTAAGCATCTGTGAGCTTGTGTATGCAGAAGAAGGTAGATACTGTAGCAATACGGATGTGTAAATAGTCGAACATTTCGAACCTTGAGGTGGATGAGCTAAAGATAACATCTGGTTCAACATCTGTCAGGCAAGAACAGGAATCAGGAATCTGGGGACGAGATCACAGGGTATAGTAGATATAGTAGGGATAGAGGGATATTATGGGTCTGTACTTGGTTTTCACACACACACACACATAATCACACAGGCTATTTTGAGCAGGGTGACAGTTTGTTAGAATGTTGGGGGTGGGTCATGGCACGGTGAGAACGCGAAAATAAATGATCAATAATCCTATTATTATAAGTAGTAGTAACTAGTAGTAGTGTTAATAATAATAATAATAAGAAGAAGAAGAAGAAGAAGAAGAAAATTAAGCTCGGTGATGATGATGATGTGTTGCACTGCTGTAACTCCAAACTCCAGACAGTCAGCGGCGAGACTCCAGCCACTCTACTAATGTGTGTGTGTAATTCTATGCTCTATACACACTCTCCCTGTCTAGACCTGACCCCTCCCTCCCCCCCCCCCCCCCTCTCTCTCTATCCGTCTGCGCGCGCTCTCCCTCCCTCCTCCTCTCGTCTGGCTCGAATTCTGCCCCTCCTTTTGTAGGAGGAGTCACACACTCACAGACACACACAGACCCAGACGCACACACACACCGACACAGACACGCACACAGACACATAGAGCGAACCCTTTCCTTTCTGGCTGCGCGCGGATGGTTTCGGTAGCCGTATCCCACAGCCCGTTGCGCGCGCGAGCGAGCTGCTGCGTCTTCGTATCTGTGGCCTCGCGCTTTTCTTCAGGATGGCGTGATTAACGGGTGAGACAGACCGGAGACCGGGCTCCTACTCGGACTTTAAAGGACCCCCCTCCCCCCCCTCCTCTCCATCCTCCTCCTCTCCCCGCTCTCTCTCTCTCACTCTCACACACACCCTCCCTCTCTCTCTCCCTCCTCTTCATGCGCCACCACCGAACGGTCCCGGGCACCGGCAGCGCGAGCTCCACCGACACCACCACCAGCTCCACCAATGCCACTCGCTCGTGCGACTGCAGCGCGTCCCAGCAGCCGCGGGGAATGGAGAGATGTAAGTCCGGGCATTTCCGGTGTTATTATTATTATTTTATCATTATCATCTCTGGATTGTTTCCCGGTTTGGAAACAGACGCGAGCCGCGAAATCGATCCGGTTTACCGGCCGCGCGCTCATCACCGGGGGTTATTTTTGGCCTCGCGCCTCCGGTTCTGGTTTGTCTGTGGGCGTCAGATTTTTTGTTTGTTTGTTTGTTTGTTTAAAGCAATAACATAATATCATCTCTGATTTTCTACTGTTCGGTCTATTATTATGAATATATTATTATTATTATTATTATGTTATTATTATTATTAGTGCTGAAATGCAGATGCGGACCTGGTGTGTTGCGCGTGTGTGTGTGCGCGCGCGCGCCTGTGTGCATGGGTGTTGTTAACACGGGGGTGTTAAACTTGCACGCGCTTGTGCTTTTCTTGGCTTCTTAAATGTTTTAGGGGGAAAATGGGAAATCAAAACACTGTTTGATGTGTGTGTTTGTGCATGTTCGTGCGTGGTGTATGAAATGTGCCTAAATACAGAGAGAGAGAGAGAGTAAAATTGCGGGCTAATATTACATACCGGAAGTTCCAATCCCAATTAGTATTTAATTAGAACATCCGGTTCAGGTATTTAGCGTTCCTAAGAATTTTCCTGAGCACTAATTTAATTGCATGTGCTGTTTCTTAATCTACAAACGAGACTTTCTCCCTGCTTACCTGCTGCATTAAAAAATGTAAAAAAAAAAAATAATAATAATCCTACAGTTGTGCACTATGTAGTGATGAAGGCGCACTAGGTCACTGTACAGCAGGTACTGCACCCAAACTTGGAATATCTGCTATTTCATTATGGCACGTATAAAATACTTATAATACATTTTACCTACAGAGCACATTTAATGGCTTTCAATGCAGAATTATAATGTGAAAATAGTAACATAAATAAACAAATTGCCATATACAGACACATATAATTGTAATACATATATAGAAATGTGTACAATAATAAAAATCATATAAAAGCAGTTTAAAAGTAACATGTATGTCAAAAGTAAATATAAACGTATTTATTGTAAATTTCTTTAAGTATTAATGTAGAAGCTATGAAAGTAGAGTGGAGAGAGGCGGATTACTGAAACACATTATTCAAACCTGAAATTCTTCCCCACTGGGTGAACCAAAAGGGGTCTTATTGGTGACAAGGACCACAATTACAATTAGGGGCTGCCAATACTTTCCTCTCTGTGTAAAATAGAGAACTGTGGAAAAAAATAAACCAACACACACTTTGTATGCATTAAAGAAAATTGTGTGCTGTGGTTTTATGGCTCCGTCACTGTCACTCCCGCTGTAGTGAGCATGTGTGGTGCAGGAGACGCCGTCTAAGACTGAGCCTTTGTAGAGAAAATACTAAGTGTGGATGAATAAATAGGAATGAATCGTAAATGTTATAATGGGTGATTAAATTAAAAACAGACAAAAAATTTTGTGCCCCTTGTTTGTTCGTGTGTCTTACTTGGATTCAGTATTAGCTACGTTGTTATTAACCTGAATATGAACTGAATTTACTTGCATTACTGCATATTTTATATTGCATAGTGTAATCCAGACACAAAGAAACTCATATCAATCATATAATACTTAAGTAAAACAGCCTAAGGTTAGTGCCTCATTTCTCAAATGTAAATGAAGTAATGTAAACTGAAATGAAGATTTATAATGCAAATTCTTCATGAAAATTTGTTTCAGAATTAAACTGTAATTCATTTAACTGGAGCGCAACATCAGTGTAAAAGCTCATCAGCGAGTCACATGTCTTTAAATGGCATGTCATGAATATGACAGAGATAGTCACATAAGAATTTTTATTTGTTGTTGCTAGAAAACACCAGCTTAGCTTTACTATTTACTGCTGGTGCTAGCTAACGCTCAAGCTAAAGCTAATCCTGTCTTGCGAAGGCCTCAGCACTATCAAAAAACTAGGAGTGTGCTATTAATAGAGACGTATTTCGAGAAGCAGTTTCTACAGAAGGAGAAACGTGCTTAAAGAGCGTCTCGGTTAAGTCTCGCTCGATATTTCACACACACGCGCACACAGTGTTGTGAAGGAGGCCTGGTATAATCCATTTTCAGCATGGCAGCCGTCGCGGACAGGCTGGGAAACAGGATGTTGGGGCGAGTTCAGGGCCGAGACACAGAATAATGAAAACTGTGTGAAAAGAGAGAGGGAGACAGATTGATAGATAGATGGATAGATACATGGACATTATTTTTGCACACTATATCCCCATGGCACCCAATGTCTATCTATCTATCTATCTATCTATCTATCTATCTATCTATCAATATTTTTGCACACCATATATATAGATAGATAATGGATAATAATGTTCATTTATCTCTCTCTCTCACTCTATATATTTATATACTGATTCTTTGAGACTCAGCTACTCACTTTGTGCATAAATAATAGCACCCCATGTAGTGACTGCACATTACTGAGTCAGTCAGCGTAAAGGCTTTTGCTGATTTTCACTTACTTTTATAACTTAGATGTTGATTAATTTTTTACAACCGTACATATACGCTTTTTATAAATTTGTTGATTTTCCTCCCTTCGCCAGTCAATAAGAATTTCAAAGCTAGTCAAATTAAATCACAACTTGTCATGATACTGAGAAACTACAAACCTCAGGCTGTTTTAGTGCCCTGACATTGGAAACTCCTTGTATAAAAGAAATTTAATAAACAGAATGAGATAATACCTTGGAAACATTAGTATTAGTAAGTATTAGAGCGTCCACATTCATATAAACCCGCACTACTATCAGAGCTGCTGTTATAGAAAACTATTCAAATTCTGACCAATCAGGATCTGGAATTTAGCAGCACCATGCTGTAAATGATTTAGAGGCAAGCCGTAGAAGTAGAGGTTTATAAACCAGACGGCTGACTGAAGGGCAGGACGATAGACAGTAACACCATCAAATTGTGATATAGAGATAAAATGTTTGTAAAGTTTTAACATGAATATCGCTGCTTCCTTGCAGTCCATCTGGGCCGTAGGCTGCCGAGGTAGGCGGTGGTTTTTGAGATATAGAGTCTGTCCCAGTCGGGAGGCGGCGTAAAGACGGCTGTGTTATAAGAGTCCTTATTTTTGGATGCAGTGATAGTGCTGGTGTGAGCGTCCTTCTCATAGAGGACAATCTCACAAAGGAAAGAAGTACTGTGATTAATATTGTAAATTGACCTGAGTGTGTGGGTGTGTTTGTGTGGGTGTGTGTGGGGTTTGTGGGTTCTCAGTATGTCTATGTATATGTAACGGAGGACTGTCTGTGTCTATGGCACTGTTTATGGCTCTGTGTGTGTGTGTGTGTGTGTGTGTTGGGGGTTGTCAGGTCTCAGTAAGTCTGTGTGGGTGTGTGAGAGTGTGATGAGGTCACACTCAAGGTCAGCTGTCAGTCCTCCCCCTTATCTGTGTGTGTGTATATATGTGTTGGCTTAAAGGCACTGAGTAGACTTATACCTAATCTAAAATACAATAATTGTTTGTTTGTTTAATGGTCTATTAAACTGCAAGTAAGTAGTAGAATAACAGCAGAACGCAATGTGCTCGCTCCTTACAAACTCCGTACATTTTGGGGTAAACTGTTCAATAATAATAATAACACAACAATAAACATTAAATTGAAAAAAAGGGGACTAATGCACAAGGGAATAGGGGATGACTTATAAACACCAAAATGTTATTATTGTGTACAGTCTTGCTTGCTACACTGATAATAAAATAATGTGATAATAAATTAATAATTTATTTTAAATAATAATTTAATTGGTTATAACTTGCATAATCGCTGAGATCAAAACACAATGTGTGTGAAGATTGTATCTCCCTTGCTACATAGAGGGGCAGCGTAATAAACAGTGAAGTCGTTAACAATACTCTCAGTTTAATCATTACTATCGTTAAATGTATTCTTTTACTTTATTTTTGTTCTATGACATGATGATGGTTTTTATTGGTTTTTATTATCTCCATGGGCAGCATTTATGGTAGGTGCATTACTCGAACACTTACGGTAGATCCCTTACTCTAGCATTTATGGTAAATAAAAATATTTAAGCATTTACAGTAGATAAAAATACTGGAGCATTTACGATAAACACGTGCTAAAATTTATGGTAGGCGGATTACTTCAGTCTTTAGAGAAGACTCGGTTACAGCAGTTACGCTAGATGATAAAAGGCTTAAACATCTACAGTAAACCCATTACACAAGCATTTTCGGTACACATTATTCAAGCATTTATGGTAGACACATAACTTAAGCTTTTACGGTAGATGAAATACTTGAACATTTACGGTAGATTCATCACTCAAGTATTTCGGTAGATGAATTACTCGAGCATTTACGGTAGACAGGTTACTTGAGCATTTACAGTTGACGCATTACTCAAGCATTTACGCTAGACGAATTACTCAAGCCTTTACGGTAGACCAATTACTTGAACATTTACGGTAGACTCATTACTCAAGTATTTCGGTAGATGAATTGTTCGAGCATTTACAGTAGACACGTTACTCAAGCATTTACAATAGAATATTACTTAAATATTTAATATTGACATATTATTAGAGCATTTAAGGAACATTCTTCTGATTTTTGATATAAATTCTATTAATTGATATATTGTAATATATTAGTTATAAATTTTTATATAACGTAAAGTAATCGAGGTGTTCATGCATTGTTTTAATGTAATGTGTGCCGTTTAAAACAATAACAGTTAATCTTGGATTGTGTGTTGTTTTGTGAGTGTGTGTGTATTATTTGTTTTTAACAACCCCCCGAAGGTGGAGTTGGGGGGGTCGTGGGTGTTGTTGGGGGTGTTTTAGGGGTCGTAAACCTTCCCACCCCCTGTCCACATTGGGGGATGAGTAAGAGAGTGGAAGAGTTTTGGCCTTTTAACAGCTGCAGCTGAGACTCAGCCTTGACATTGGCTCTGTGTGTGTGTGTGTGTGTGTGTGTGTGTGTGTGTGTATGTTTGTCCTCAGAGTCACCCTTATCCCATACACCCCTCTATACACCCAAGGTGTCCCCAGATGCCCTGGCATGATGTGAAGTGGGCGTGGGAAAGCAGGGGGTTGAGATTTTTAAAGGTTTTTAAAGGGCCTTATGTGCTTTCCGGCGTCAGCTGGTTGGGGGTTTGTGTGTGTCTCAGTGTGTTTGTTGTCTCAGTCGGTGTGTTCCTGATTAGTTCTGATGATGAACGAGTTGTGTGTCTGGCTTTTGTGTGTCGAGTGTCTGATTAGTGTCTGCAGACATTATTTTTATTCAAATTTGAGGTCAAATTAGTCTAATGTTGTATATGCTCGGTCCCGCTTGTTGTATAAGTGGGGTGCCAATGGTTTTGCTCAATACATTAAACCATACTGTGATGAGGTTTATTTCTTCCTTCTTTGCTAATAACAGATAATCACACTCAATAGAAACATCAAAACTGTGGTAAACGACACACATGAAATGAATCAGTCGCTTCAGTAAATAGCTTACATATAAGTTAACAAACAGAAAATACAACCTAGTTATAGGAAAAGGAAGAGGTTAAGTCAACTATTTAGCTGGGTTATGTTGTAGTCGGCTGGTAATTTAAGTGTAATTTAAGATAGAAGCTGGTGAGGGAGCGACTGTTAGCACAGGAACATGGATGTCTCACAACATTAAATGTCACTATAAAAAGATAAAAAGTGTGACTTCGTATGCTAGACTATATACAAAATGTATTTGTTAGTCATTTGTTGTGGTATGAGAGGAATAAAACACTCCAACACTCCTTTGTGTACTTATGTTTAAGTTGTTGCTTTTATGTACACTCCAGTATGTTGCTTTTAAGTATTTTATAAGTTTGTGATTGACAGTACTAAAGTTCACTACAGTTAGCTCAATTCTAAATATATTATAGACTCGACTCGCTAAACTTTTGAAAAACTGTTCACACACAGAAGATCATTTTAACACTGAAATGGAAATCAGATTTTTTTTTTTTGGTAATGGTTATTGCTAAGTGTAAGATTTGTGGAGTCTCTTGCTAATCTAAAGGCTAAGTGTGGTAAACTGTCTCTAGCTAATGTTAGTGTTGTTCTGCTTGTTTTAGCATGTTAGCATCCTCCTAGCTTGTTTACATAACTATATAACAACAAAATAAGTTAGCAATAATCCTAGAAGGAACAGATATTGCTCAGCTTCACAGATGCTAGCCTGATATTAATGCTAACAAAAAGTTAATCTGGTTAAAAAAGATTTTAGAATTTTTTTTTTTTTCCAGTCATGGTTCTCTGGTTGTTTTGGGGCCAAGATAGACATTTTTGGGTAAGAGTTAAGTTTGAAAGGATGAAGATTGTGGAATAAACTCAAGTACAAAAGAAAAAGGAAAGGAAGAAGGACTTAGGCTGCAAATTAGCCTGGAGCAGTTCTGTTGTGCCAGCTCCTTCTCAGGAATGCAGACTGTTTTGTCGTTTTGTTGTTGTAAAATGGTGCAGCCAGACCGCAGACACAACACCGCCACGCCAGGCATGATGTTATCATACTGAGTGTGTGTGTGTGTGTCTCACACTCATAAACACACATACACTCATTCATCAAGCATGCATGGGCTAGGTCATGCTCCCAGACAAAACCCCCCCGGCTTTTTATTTTCCGAGTTCAAGGGTCATGGATACTCCCATCTTTTGTCTCAGTCATTGTTTAGCATATTGCTGGCACAGGCCCAAATGCTAAAAATCACGTCTGGTTAGCATTAGCATTATCTCACCAGAATGTCGGCCATTTTAAGAAAAAGACCAGAACATGCAGAATCTGGTTGTCACAAGACTACTCAGTGTTGTTCTCAGCAGTTGATGGGTTACCCATAATGCATTGCAAACATAACAAGGCAAGCCTAGTGTGTGTATGTGTCTGTGTGTATGTGTTGTGTTCTGTAGGTTTTTTTCCTTGGGGGTGGGGGTTGGGGTTAAAGGTCACATGTCATTTTGACCCTTATTATGAAATTCAGATTAATCTGTGAGACAATTGTGCTCAGATACAGCCGTCTGTCTGTCTGTCTCACTGGCAGCAGCTGCAGGCAATCAGACAGACAGATAAAGACAGAGAGACGAACAGAGAGAGGGAAAGAGACTAAAACAAAAGCGAAATGAAAAGACAAAGGACGTAAAAACACTGACAGGATAAGAGAAAATAAATGCCAGGATCAAACCAGGACCCAGAGAGAGAGAGAGAGAGAGTAAGAGAGAGAGTAAACCAGTAAAAATAAAAAGGCATAAAGAAGTAAGAGAGATGGATACAAAAACAGAGAATCTTTTAAATATGTCTTAAAAGATTCCAGATAGAAAAACAAGATTTAAAGAGAAACCAGATAGAGTCATACAAAAAAAGGAAAAATTTATAAAAACATTGACAGACAGTCCACGGATATGGGTAGAAAAAAATAGATAAGGAGATGGACAGCAGTATAAAATAACTGAAATAGAACCAGTCAGGATGGGGTGAAGAAGAAAAAGAAGAAGTCAAGAAAAGAAGAAAAAGAAAGAAAGAAAACATACAGAAGAAAGTCAGAAATGTCAGGAAGAAAAACTGCTAAAAAAAACAGAGAAAGGCAGGTGTAAGGAAAAAAGATGATGACATGCAGAAAAAATAGACAGATGATTGACAGATAGATGGAGAGACAGAAACAGGAAAAATAACATGAGGAAGAAAGAAAACATGAATGAATGAAAAGGGGCAAAAATGAAACAGAATAGCAGACAGAACAAAGACAGTTGGAAATAGATAGATAGATGGATGGATGGATGGCTGGATGGATGGATGGATGGATTGATGGATGGATGGATGGATGGATAGATAGATAGATAGATAGATAGATAGATAGATAGATAGATAGATAGATAGATAGATAGATATTAGAGAATACTTTTTCTAAGGGAGAGAAGGAAGCAAGGAGGGAATAAATAGAATCAGATTAAGAGACAGAAACAGACAGGGAAAGAAGTAAAAAAGAAAAGACAGATGGCTAGACAAACAAGTAAAGAAAATCTAGTGGGTGAAACTTGGCAAAATGACCAAACTGGTTAAACTGGGAATTTAAAAATTCAACAAAAGGAAAGGCAGAGGACAGAGAGGAAGATGGACCAATTGGAATATTGTGTGTTTGTGTTGTTGGGAATGCTCACATCTGGTACCAGTTAGTGACTTTCCTGTTTCTGATTGTTTTTTCCATCTTTTTCCACAAAGGAATTAAAACATCAGCAAAACAGTGACAGTTAGCAGAGTTGGAATAATCCTGTGTTTACTCGAGAAGATCGAACACATGATGCAGTCATAAGAATACTGTTGCTATGCAACTGTGTTAAAGCAGTGCGTAAACTAGCTAATGACTGAGGTGAGCTACTTAGCTAGCTCTCTCATGATGAAGTCTTTTATTGCAGGCAATGTGAAGATGCAAAGAGACAGGAAAGGAGACAAAAATGTCTCCTTAACTTTTACCTCAGATGTGTTTGAACATTACTAATGAAACTCAGAAGAGCTAAAATTACAGCCTAATTACATGTAGCAGCGCTAGCTTGTGTAATGTCAGAGAAACACGATAAATGTAGGGATCGCCACGCTGTTCATGCATGGTTTATGTGAAATACATGATTTCTGGATAAAAACACACTTTGCTTGTGTGTGTATGTGTGTTCCACCTGACAGTGTATCAGAGTCCTTTAGTTCCTTTATAAAAGGAAATAAACTCCTGTTTCAGGAGTAAAGATGAGTCAGCGGAAGAGCGGTAAAGAAAGGAACAGATGGACGGAGTGATTCATCAGGAGAAGAGATGAGAGGAACGCAGAAGGGAATGAGAGAAAAAAAGACAGAGAAAATGTTAAAACATGGATTTAGAAAAGGAAGGTAGGGAGGATGAATGAAACTGAGAAAGTGGAACCAGTCAAAAAGCTAAATTGAGAAATAAAGGAAAAAAATTAAAGAAAGAATGAAAGGAAGAAAGAAATGACCAAGACATAATGCCCAAGAGAAAAAGAAAAATAGACAGACAGAAAAAGAAAGGTGTGACAGGAAATGAAAAAAAAAGACAACACATAGCTAATAGGAAAGAGAGTCCAAAACAGAAAAAGAAAGACAGACTGATAGATGAATAGTGATTGAAAGAAGGAAAGAAAAAAAGAAAGAAAGAATTAATTATTGGATGAAAAATTTTATAAGCAGTATAACAATAAGTAAGTAACATAAAAGAGTAAAAAGAGAAAATAAAGATACAGACAAAAAAATAAAGACAATAAAATTGAAAGGACTTACTCCCGGCATGTGGAAAGAAAGAAGGTGGAAGAAAAGATAGAGAGAGAGAAAAGTAAAAAACAAAGAGAATACTTCTAATCACAATGCATTCTGGGTAAAATTGTGTTGATAATGAAGTGATGTAACTCTTGAGATGGATGGTGATGAAGGGGAAGTGGACAAGGGGGCTGAGGCCTGCAGGAAGACAAGAAGGCGAAGGAGAGACAGACAGGCATTTAAGACAATACGGTTAGCATAAGCGGTGGAAGGATGGGGGTGTTTGGGAGCAGGTGGTGTCTAAGCCGTGGCTTATCCTCCTCAAAATTACACCGAGGTTAAATAATTCAGGGAAAAAAGCCGGCCGTCTAGACACGTCTGACTGAGACGGGGGTGGAACACAGATGAGAAGGAGTGAGAAGATTTTGAATAAATTATACTGCTGTGCAATCCAAATAAAGACCAACCTGAGAGAAAAACACCACTAAGTAGTATACACTACAGCACGACTTAAAGCACTCTACTTCCCTATAGTGCTCCATCCTGATTCTCTCTCTCTCTCTCTCTCTCTCTCTTCCTGACTTTAAGGGATCTGATCTCATTTGTTCTGTTCCGCTCAGTTTACTCACCTCTTTCTCTGTTTCTCTGTCTTACTCTCTCTTACTCTCTCTCTCTTAGTCTCTATCACCCTTTCTCTCACTCCGTTTCTCCTGCACCTTGTGTGTGAATGGAAAATGTCTGTCACGCCGAAAAAAGGGTTCACCACAAGCTGTTTTCTTTTCCATTTCCCTTCTTAGGAAAAGAAAAAAAAAGAAGAAATGAGAAAGAGAGAGGGGAAAATCCCAGGAAGAGAGAAAGAAAAGATCCAGAAACATTATTAGTTGTTACATAGAGACAGACGAGACTGTGATACAAAACATATATTAAAAAACATATACATATATGTGATATATTTAAAAATTTCTTTCCTTTTTTGCTCATTTACTGTGAAAGGATACTGTTTAGAATGGATTTATGATTTGGAAAGAAAGAAAAGATGTTTTCTTTCTTTACAAATAGATGGCACGTAACAAAACAACTCCAGGCTAATAAAGTCAGCACAGGGGCTTAGTGGTTAGTACTACGCCGTGCACCTCCAGTGGCCGGGTTCAGTTCCCACCCTAGGGTCTGTGTGCATGTACAGTAGTTTGCATGTTCTCCGGGTACTCTCCAAAGACATGCAGATTAGGTTAATTGCCGTTTCCAAATTGGGTAGTGTGTGAGTGCTGACTGGAGGTCCTACCACAGTCATAAAAAAGGGAATAAATACAAAGGTCACCATTGGCCTTTACCGTCTCTAGTTGGACTAAAGAGGTTCCTAAATGGATGGAGGCTACAATTGTACTTTACTAGTTTTTTTAGCTTCATGTAATAAACCAGTACAAGCTACTGAAAGTAGCTTAAAAAAAAAGAAAAGACATTTGCTGACAAATAAGAACTGAGTCATTATTAGTAATTATTATTAGGCATAACACTATGCTAATTACACTGATTAATAATAACAATGTAACTAATTTGATATTCCGGTACTAGCTGGTTACAATGCGATTGATAACTGTAAAGGACGCTGTTATAAATGGCTAATGCTATTTGGGTGTCAGGTTTCAGATCTAGTTCTCGTTCTGACTAGCAGCTTTGCTAACAAGGTACTATAATAGAGTATTACGCAGTGCGCAGATCCAGGAGTCAGCTACACAGGTTTAGTTTAAATGAAAAAGATTTTTAATGAGTTTCTTTAAATATGATGTGTTTATAGTTTAGCATTAATTATTATAACAGCCATTTGGAAAAAGGAAATTGTGTCCTTCTGGGAAGTTCACTCGAGCTATTAAAGCAGCACATTGCTCCCTGGGAAGCAGCACAGAAATCGGGAAAGTGAACAAGGGGTTTAAATACAACAGGAAGTGATATGATAGATTGTTTTTCCCATGATGCCTCACTGATGTGTAAATCAGAATACATTTTCTTCCTTTTCTTCCTTGTTTCTACTGAGTACCAGTACATCCTACATGCCCGAGAAGCCGGAGTGGGCGGTGTGTGTGCGTGTGTGTGTGTGTGTGGGCATGATGATGGAGTGTGTGTGGTTAGCATGTTTGTGCGTGGGGTTTGTCGTGACAGACGATTCTCTGTATTTAATGGCCATATTAAAGGATTCATTTCGGCTCAGAGAGTGAACCAGGGAGAATGGACGATGGAGAGACAGAGAGATAGAGAGAGCGGTTGGATAGAGAGATAGGATCAGGGCGAAGAAAGGAGAAGTGTGCAAGAGTAAAAGAAATTGAGGGAGAAGAGGAAAATGAGAAAATGGAAAAGAATAAAAAAGGTGAAAATACCTGAGAGTGAATCCAGTAAAATGGAAAAACACAGATACACAAATGAAAAGAAAGTGGAAAAAAAGAAAAAGATCTAAGCAATCAAATGAAAAGGGTAAAAGACAGAAATACAGGATAAATAGAAAGAATCAGAGCTCAAAAAATCCATGATGATTTAGGGGAAAAAATAATAGAAAGAAATTAGAAAAAGAATCAGAAAAAAAGAAAAGATATGGGGAGAATAAAGGAATAGACAGTAAGAAAAAGAGAAACAAAGAGTGAAAAAGAAAAAAGAATATAAAGCAAAAGAGGAAATAGGCAAATAGAGGAAAATAAAGAAAAATAGAAGGAAAAAGGAGAAAGGGAGAGATGAAGGGATAGACAGAAAAAGGAAGAAATTCTTAAGTCTTGTTGAAAATATAAATCTTTATTTCTATTTAAAGGGTAAGTTATTAATATTATTAATGTTTCCTACTGATGACCAATCAACAATAAAACAGAATGTAGTCCCATGACCTAATCTTTAGTTCAATATGGAGTATTGGCACTACAGTATCAGCTGCCCAGATTGTTCTAGCTTTTTAATCATCACTTTTGTCTTGAATACAGGATTTAAAAAAACATTAAAAGTTATTAAATTATTTAATCATATATACAATCATATTTTAACAACAATAACATTTTTACAGATGTGTAACGTCAAATAATGCAAAACTGAGAATGCCAATATTTTTGCATGGCATGAGAAACTTACTGTATGGATGCAGTAAGGAATATGCATTGCCTTTTCCCAACTGTTAGACAAATAAAATGAATTCTGTAGGGTTTTTGTTGGTTGTGTTTGTGTGTGCTTGTTTCGGGTAAGGCCCAGCTGTTTTCCTCCTGTTATAAATTTCAGGAAACAGGAAAAGATATGAGATGAGATCAAAGAGTGAGTCAGGTTGAAAGTGATGGTGGGAGTAAGTAAAGGAGTAAGAGAGGAAGCAAGTGGGATAGTCTTTAAGTGAAAGAGTGAAAGAGAATGGATGTAGGTGTGAGGGAGTGAAAGAAGGAGTGAAAAAGTAACTGGAGGGGTGAGGGAGTGAAAACATGAATGAAAGGCTGAATAAGAAAGTGTAGAAGAGTGAGAGCAAAGGAATGAGTGAGGGAATGAAAGCCTGAATGAAAAAGTGAATGAGAAAATGAAGGAGTGAAGAAGTGCGCACTTCTTTATATAGACTTACGTAACACCTCTCAGTGTGTGTGTGTGTGTCTGGCGCTTGGCTCAGGGTGACGACAGCTCGACGCTGTGTGTTACTCTTACACTTTATGTGTGTGTGTGTGTGTGACAGAGAGCCCTAAAGCTAAGCAGATTAAACCATCTGATCTGAATGACTGCGTGTATGTGGCTGACCTTATATATACTGTGTTTATTTATTTATTTAACCCTTTGTCTTTTTCATTTTTTTTCTGTTCTGTACCTCCCAGCCAAAAAAAAAAAAAACATTCCAGATACACAGAACTATCCCAACCCTCTTTTTTTTATTCTTCATTTCTTATTTTCAGTTCCTTGTTTTTCTGCTGCTTTTTAGCACGTTAGCAAAAAACTTGGCTTTACAAAGGAACAGTTAGCCTAGCCCTTTCCTCTTTCTCAGCCATCATCATTCCCTTTTCTTGCTCTTTCTGGGGTTTTTTTTGGTATATGATCTGGAATGTTCTGCTGTTGACGAATGTATTATTATTATTATTATTATTATTAATAATAATAATAATAATAATAATAATAATAATAAATAAATAAATAAACCAGTCTGTAGACACTGCTATACACTGCTTGCGTTCTTAGCATATTAGCCAAAGGCTCAGCCCTAAAACAGGCATTAGCATGGTCCTCTACCTCTTTTTTCTTTCTTTCTTTTTTCTTTTTTCTCTTCCCCTCTACTTTTCTTTCCTTCCTTTATTATTCTTCTCCCTATATTTGATCTGCTATTTTGTTCTATAGTTGTGAAAAGATAGATCACACTATCTATCTATCTTCCTCATGTTCTCATTCCTGTTTTGAACTCTCTGTCAACAATCCAATAATTTTTTCTAATTGTATTTCTTTATCATTTTTTCTTTAACATTTTTTCTTTCTACCTGTCTGACTGTTAAACCTGACCTGTGTGAAATTGTCTGAAGCTCTTTTTCTTCATCTCCTGATCTCTTTTCTGCATATCTTTTCTTTTTTTCTGCCTTTATATTCCCATAATTATATTCCGCTGTCCATCTTCCTATCTATCATAAACAGTCATACCTCTACTCTCTCTTTCTCTCTCTCTCTCTCTCTCTCGCTCGCTCGATTTCTCTCTCTCTCTCTCTCTCTCGCTTGATCTCTCTCTTTCACGAGAAGTCGTTAAGACACAGAAACACAGCAAAACCACGTTAACTACTACGTGTGCAAAAACTTCAAGTTACACCTTTAGCTCTAAGCGTTTCTTCTTAAGTTAACAATTTTTATTAGGTTTCTAATTAGTGCATCCATCCCTCATGTGAAATAAGCGGTTATTCTGGAAACGATAATGCATTAGAACAAGTGCATTATTGAACACTTTGCTTTGCTATTGTCAGAGCTGCTGGTTTGGAGAATTAATCAACACCTCTTGAAAATCCAGAATCAGTATATACTGTATGTATTATATTTCGTCTATATTTCATAGTGCACCCTACAAACGAGTTCCCTGGAAGTCTGTTTATTCTATGTAAATGTTTCTTATATATCTTCCTGAATTGTATTGTGGGATATCCTGAGATATATCTGAGTGATATGAAAAAAGTATATTCCTGTCATGACTATAGATATAGAGAGAGAGCAGAATCTTTAAAGCAGTGGACTTTACAGTAAATAGGGTGTGATTTTGGAGAGTTCCTCTTCATTGCCCCCTAGTGGGAGGAATGAGGAGAACAGTACAGAATGTTCTCTCTTCATGCTGGTTTATGAGTATGAGGATTACATGTAAATATTCCACAGTGTTTAAATATGAAAGGATGGTCAAAAAGAATATTTAAAAACCCCTCTCTCTTTTTCTCCCTCTCTTTCAGCTGAACTGGAGTTTGTTCAGATAATAATCATAATCGTGGTGATGACCGTCATGGTGGTCGTGATCATCTGTCTGCTCAACCACTACAGACTTTCAGCCTTCTTCAGCCGCCACCGCCGGGGCGGAGCCTTGCAGCCAGTAAGTGTGTGTGCGCTAAGTGGGTGGGTGGCTGGGTGAGTTCACGTTCTGGTCTTTGTCCTCCACAGTTATGAATGTGGGTGTGTGTTTCCTGCATATTTGTCCTGTGTGCATATTTGTACTGTGTGTGTGTGTGTGTGTGTGTGTGTACAGGAAGTTGGTGTGGGCTGCACATTCTGTTTGATGTCCATGACATATCTGACACAGCTCCAACATGTGCATGCCTGCTTTCTAGCCTCTGTGTGTGTGTGTGTGTGTGTGTGTGTGTGTGTGGAGGCACTGTTAGGCTGCTCAAAGTGACAGAGGAAACAGAGAGAAAGGGGGGTATAAAACGAGGAGAAGAGAATTGCAGAAGTTTTTAGTGCAGTAAAGTCTCATTTTGTGTGTGTGTGTGTGTGTGTGTGTGTTCCTCTTAGAGCGGATGTTCGTGGCCCACAGACAGCCTGGTGACACAACAAGGAGCAACAGAGGTATGAGAAGAAACGTTTTATATGATTTTAAATCTAATCATTTTGTTAGTGTTAGATGTGATAAATCCTGATGTTTATGTTTTATGGTAAAAATTATTGAGCTTTGGATTGTGATATGTAATATTAGTGTTTAATGTGTTTGTGCTTAGACTTTTTCGGTGTTTGGAAATGAATGTTAAGATACATTTTATAGCAAAATCTATGAAGCTTTGTGTTGGGGTTTGGTGCAGAGAGAATTTGGCATCTGGTTCTGGGGAAATATGTTTTTAATTAAAAGTGGGATTTTATAGAGAATGTTGCTGTTTTATAGAGAATGTGGGTATTTGTTAGTCCATGTAAGTGTGAGATGAATAATGTTTGTGATATTGAAGAATGTTGGTGTTCAACGGTATAGAGGATGTTGGTGCTTGATTAAACGACATTTGGCGAATGTTTGTGATAAATTGTGAATGTATTTGATAGAGAATGTTGGGGTTTAATATCAAATGTGGGTGTTTGCTAGAGAATGTTGGTGTGTGAAGGTGAATGTTGGTGTTTGGTAGAGAATATTGAGGTGTAATAGACAACATTATGAAGGATGTTGGTGTCTGATGGAGTATGTTGGTGTGTGATGGAGAATTTTGGTGTTTTGTGCTGAATGTTAGTGTGTGATTAAAAAAGGTTGGTGTTAAATGATGAACGTTGGTATTTGGTAAAGAAAGTTAGTGTGTGAAAGTTACATTCTGGTGTTTAAGATTCATGTCTCTTGGTGACGAATGATTGAATATTTTTTGAACGTTTGTGTTTCCAGAGAAAGTACGTTTTTGATGCGGATGTTAGTGTTAGGTAGAGAATGCTATTGTTTGATAAGTGATGCTGATACGCTTGATGAGCATCATGTGATGTGTTAATATTAAATGGTCTGTGTTTGTTAACTTTAACAGATGAACAGTGGTGTCTGTGTTGTTTAAAGATAAGTCTGGAAGGGTGGGATATTAATATTTAAGGTTGAATGTTGCATTTGGGGTTTGTTGTGTTTTGTTAGAATTTTATTCCAGTAAATATTGGAATTAACTATTCAGTGGTGCTGCACGAAGAATGGTGTTGAATATGTGTTTTTTTTTCTCTTTTATTTAGGTGATGTTCGGGCAACGTAATTTCGACCGCTTCGTACCGCCTTCGTTTATTCAGAGGGAGCAGTCGAGCCGTTTTCAACCAACATATCCACAAATGCAAACGCAAATCGAGCTCCCGCCCACCATCTGCCTGTCAGACGGCGAGGAGCCACCGCCATATAAAGGCCCTTGCACTCTCGCCCTGCGAAGCCCCGAGCAGCAACTCGAGCTGAGCCGCGCCTCCGTGCGAGCTCCACCCAATCGCACTGTCTTTGATAGCGACATTATGGATGTTTACGGGCCCAGGCCGCCCAGCACACACTCGGGCAAGAGTGCCTCATACTCACGCCTTCAGGGGCAAGGACCACCACCCACGTACAGCGATGTGATTGGTCGATCTTACCCTAACTTCACCTCCTCATCCTCCTCCTCCTGTTTCTTGCACCAGCACAGCAATAACGCACCACCGTCCAATCAGAGGAAGGCGAAGGATGGAAGACGCGACAAACCGACTTGACTGACAGGCACAGAATGGGAGGGGCTGTGCTTTTTGGACCGTATTCATAAATATGCGAAAGGGGGTGTGGCTTTCCTCCAAGCACTCACTCCCTTGCACAATTTAGTAATCCAGAAAAATCAAGGAACCAAGCTTAAGTGAATATCACTTTTTGTATACTTTTTTATTTTAATTATTTTGCTAAAACTTGTGGGCCTCATGTGGATGTTCAGGCTTGTTGGCAAATTCTTCGTTCCTGTTTTTGTATGCTTTCTTTTGTTTAAGATAATCAACTTTTTGTTTGCAGATTGCTCAAGAACTGCGCAGGATATAGGATTTTTTTCTTTTTAAGTTTACCTTTTTTCGTTCATGAACAAAAGTCCTTAACCAATCAAAATCCAAATTTGAGTGCCATGGTTTGTGTAAATCTCACTGAAATCTCAGTGATCATCAAAATGCAGAGAAAAAAATCAACATTGCACTAACTTTGTATTTTTTGGTCCATATTCTGATTTTTAAGCATATTTTAGCATCCACTTCACTTTTGTTTCTTAAAACTAGGAACTTCTGATCCAGCCTAAAAAAAAGTCCACTACTAACCCACAAGATGGCACTTAAAAAGGGGGTGTTGTTTAAATTCTGTTTTTTTTTTTTCCTCATTAAATGTCATTTGTCATCCTTTCAAAATAGCACTTTAAAACTCGCTCGCTTCAGCATGGTCCAAAATGCAAGGGTATCATGGGAAACGTAGTCTTATGCACATCCGCAATGCCACGCATGCCTTGGTGGCTAGCTGAGCTTCTACGCTTCTTTCTTTATACACACGTCCATTCTTTTCTTAGAACAGCCTTGAGAACCGCTTCCACAAGCACTTGTTTGGGAAAAAAAAACAAATTGGATATTGATAAAGTATTCTATCAATAGCAAACTGTGTTTAATTTTGTTCCTATTATGCATAAATGTTAGGCAACTTATCTTAGATCAAGTTTTAATATAATATTCAATAAAGTATTCAAAACACTTAAATAGTTTTAGACTGTAACATTACAAGACTAATGTTCCTGTCATGTGCTTACAACATTTTTAATTTCAACTACTGTAATATAAAAATAAACATTATGAAACTGTTAGCCTCCATTTAAACAACTAAAAATATTGCAGAAATGTTGCGTACAACTTTCTTCCTAGGCACCAACCTTCTCAAAATGTTTTGCTAACCTAAATTCGATCCAATCCATTTTTAAAGAAATCTTGTCCACTGGCACGAACGTATCACAAGGTGAGCATGCTATAGCTATCCCAATAAAATGCTTATAAGAAAGTCTTGTTCATCAGTTAGCCAAAGACGCAAATTTGCTCATGTGACATCACCACAACGTTTTATGTTCATTTCAACTTGAAATCAAAACCTAGGTTAAATTGTTCTTTTTAATTAGACACTATAGTAGTTTTGCTACATTAGATAGTACAATTACAGCACTGCTTTTACGAGTCAGCGCAGATGTTGCCTTTCATGTTAGTAGTTGCTAAGAGAAGTTTGCTAACAAGATAGCTAATGTTTGGCTAAATACTATATTAAAATTAAAACCAGTAGCCAGAAGACAGCTGGCATGAACGATCTGAGAAAAATTGCTGAAAATGAAAATCTTTTTAATATATTTACTTTATTAAATTTGTAACTAAAATCTTACAATTGAGAAATTTTCATACTACCATAGCATCATCCTAAACCGTTTTTATGGCATGAAGGCAAAGTTGGTAAAGTTGTCAAGTCAAACGATGTTGTTTCGACTCAGTGGACATGAAAAAGGGCGTGTTCAAAAATCACAACAGCCGTTGTTCTACACTCAGCATGAGTCCATTGGCTCTTGCTTGCTGTTACACTCATCCTCATCCTCATTGTATATGTGTGTATATTTGTGTGTGTGTGTGTGTGAGGTCCTGTTGCTGCTATGCTAATGCTAACGTTACTGCTAATGCAAACGCTAATGCTGCTCTGTGTTGTCTCTTGTTCACACATATTTCATTTTTACATGTCTATTTTTGTAATATTTAAACTTCATTTCTTTCTTCTCACATGGTTTACTGTTACATCCACAGTTCCAAACCTCAGAGTGTTGATAATATTTTGACATTTGTTGCATGTTTCTCTGAGCAGATTCGGTGCCTAAAAGTTGTGGTAAAGCAGAAATAGGAACCTTTTTCACTTTGCACTCCGAACCCCAAACACAAACCCCACCCCCCTACAAAAAAAGAAATCCTCCCCACCTTCGTTGTGCCTCACTTCCTACGGTGCTTTTTTCACAAGTCCGACTTTGTTTATTCGTACTGTGCTGTATAAATATATAACTTGAAAATATTATGCACATATCCTACCCAATGGGTAGATGAAAAAAAACCACAAGAGAACAAATGTTAATATTGTAATATAATGTAAAGAAGATATTACGATGAGAAATTTAACACGGCGGCATCGGGTTTTTTTGTGAATGCCCTACAATTGTGCTTTTTGTCTTTTGTAAAAAAAAAAAAAAATCAATATATAAAAAAAAATGAAACAAAATAAAAAGAGGTAATAAAATAATACTACAGTATAGTCAAAACTTAAGTTGCAAAAAGTACTTCTTATATTTTTTCCTATATCTGCTATGTGATGATTATGAGGCGATCGCATACAGGACAGAACTCGCTGCTGCTTTTATAACTTCCAGAGAAATGATCATTATTAATGCCAGCGCTTGCCATTTATTTATTTGATTTTTTTTATTCTTATAATTATTATTATTTAGTGAGTGATAGATGTTCAGACTTTTAAAAATAACACAGAACAGAAGAGCTGTATCTTATTTCACCAAACAGACACGAATGGAGAGTTAACAAATAAAGATTTTGGATCATATTCAGTTTGTTTGTTCCTTCTTTTTTTTTTCAAAAGACAGGAAATCAAATAATTTACTAAAAAAATGTTGTGCGATGGTTTGGAATGTTTTCCAGATACATTTTCAGTATGATATACATAAAGTATAGTTATTTTACCGAATTATTATTAAACATTAAAGATAAAAGTATGATCAAATTACAGTATTATACATTTATGGTACAGTCAATTTACAGTCTAAATGATAAAGTATGAGCAATTCATAATATTAATCTAGAGTGTATATCAATTTAAAACATGCTAAATTTACAGTACAGATTTAATGTATGGTAAATGTTTAGTATGAAACAACTATACATTTAAAACTCTAAATTTCAAGTATAAAGTATTTAGTATGATGAATTTACAGTATGAAAAATGTAAAGCATTTATAGCAAGGAGCTTACATTCTGAGAAATTTACAGTATAGATATAGAGAAAAAGATGAATTAACATTATGATATAAGACATTTAAAGCATACTGTATGTTATGCCCAATGTCAAACATTTTCAGTACAACTTTAAAGAGGATTACATTTAAAGTCGGACAATTTTACAGTAGAGATTTTGCTGTATTTTTACTACAAGTGTAAAACTTTAAACATTAGTATGATGCATGAAAATTATACATTTACATTGAGTAATTTACATTTTATAAAATGTACAGTATAAAAAATGTAAAGTATGATCAATTCACTGATTACATTTAACAGTATGTTAAATTCATAATATGAAAAGAGTATAGTGTAATTTTTTTACAATTGTAAATTTACAGCATAAAAAATGTAAAATGTTACATTTACAGAATGAGTTTATAGTATGTAAAATTTACAGTATGTTCATTAAAATATGAGAAATTATACAAGTAAAACTGTAATTGGACTGTAGAATATTAAACCGTGTATGATGAAATGTAAAATATTAAAAGGAAGAAAGAAATTTACATTTCTAAGGTAAGTTTTTAATAATGTTAATTTAATATGTGTTACATTTAAGGTGACAAATCTACAGTATACTATTAAAGTGTTATATAGTAATAAAATAATATTATTGAATTATTTACAGTATAATCTATATTAATCATGCTAAATTATTAGCAAGGGGATTCAGGGCACAAGGCGTGGTACACCCTGGAAGGGGTGCCAATCCATTGCAGGGCGCGCACGCACACACACACACACACACACACACACACACAGATTAAAAATTTTTAACTGTGGGAATAAACTCACCAAGCAGAAAGGAGAACATGCAAACTCTACACATACAGACCTGGAAACGAGACTCAAACCCTTGACCAAGGCCACAGTGCTAACCACTACGCCAGCCACCGTTGCACCACCAGATGTACAGTCTGAGAAATTCTCTTAGCATGGGCCATCAAAATATGATAAGATTTCAGTAAGTAATTCCGCTTCCATCACAGACTCCACGGCACACCATCGGAAGTTACCCGCCCATTTTATCTGAACTTAGGACCGGCAGGCACCGCATCAAGTGGCTGGGGTTTAGGCCTTGGGGGAAATTAATTTTAAAATTACATTTTAAATGACTAAAATAGTATACATTTACAATTATAACGTAAATTATTATTATTTAAACATATTTATTATTATTTAAATGTAACAATTTTTATTTAAACATAAAGTATAAAAGACTAGATTTGTACAGTATGTTCAATTTTAGCCTCAATATATTTATAATAATTTTAATGTGCTGTAAAATGAAAAAAGTTGATAAGCGAGTCTTCCTGATTTTTCTTCACTGTCGTTATTTTCCTGCAGACAGAGAGAGAGAGAGAGAGAGAGAACCGCAGTATGCAGAGGAAAACAAGACCCGTGTGTAAATATAGACACAGACACACCACTAAGTGTGTGTGAGAGAGAGAGAGAGAGAGAGAGAGAGAGAGACAGAGAGAGAGAGAGAGAGAGAGATGTACCCCCCTCCCCCCCACTTGGCTGGCACCTGCAGGGCCACGGGGAGGTCACAGACACCTCGAGTTCTCTCTCTCTCTCTCTCTCTCTCTCTCTCTTTCACACACACACACACACACACACACTGCTGTCGCATCATGCACCAAGGGTGTGAGACTGGAATGAACAAGTGTGAGCAGAGAGAGAGAGAGAGACAGAAACAGAAAGAGGGTCCGTGCTAATACACACGTAATTTTAATATATAAAGTGTTCATGTGCTACACCCTTATGTCATTTCCGTTACAACACTTTCATTTTCATTTCATGTTTTCCACCTGCTTGTTGGGTTTTTCCCCACAGTTGGAAAACATATGTGTGTGTGTGTGTGTGTGTGTGTGTGTGTGTGTGTGTGTGTGTGTGTGTGTGTGCCCTGCAATGGATTGGCACCCAATCCAACATGAACAAAAAACACACTTTTTTAGTGCTACACTATGGCTCATATGATAGAGAAAGCAGTCAGAGTCAAAATATTAAACTGCATATATAGAGAAAAAGAGAAAGAGAGAATAAAGGAGTAAAGGAGTGAGAGACTGAAAGAGAATGATAGGAGGTGATGCAGAGCAATAAAGTGAAAACGAGATGAAGATTCCAGATAAAATGGGAACAGACAGACAGGAAAAGATTGAAAGATTGAGCGTGACGATGAGGAAAAAAAAGAACAGAGACAAAAAGGGAACAGAGAGTAAAAAAGAAAAAACAAGCGAAAGAAGGGAAGGGAAAAGACGGGAAGGGAAGTAAACAAAAGAGGAGGAAAAGTAGAAAAAGGATTAGGAGAGACAGACATTGGAGAAAACCGAGAGAGAGAAAAACAGACAAGTAATGAAATTATTAAATGAGAGAGAGCGAGACAGAGGACGAAGTGTGAGATCAGGACGTGCCGTATTCAACATTCCACATTACTGCTGCTGCTGTCGTGTGTGTGTGTCTGTGTGTGTGTGTCTGTGTGTGTGTGTGTGTGTGTGTGTGTGTGTGTGTGTCAGTGAGGAACATCTGGTGCAGGAGACACACCGCAGACTGGAAAAGTGCCTGCTTTTCCCTACAGCAGGGCGAGTGTGTGTGATAAAGCAGCAGGATACTCTTGCAGTGTGTGTGTGTGTGTGTGTGTGTGTGTGTATAGACTTGCCCTGGGGCGTAACAGTAACACTCACAAATTCAACCAGACAACCAGACACATTCAGAGGGAGAAGTAAATGTATGTTGTTTAATGACTGTGCGTGTGTGTGTGTGTGTTAATGAAAATATGTAAATCTTTGACTATAAACTGGTGAAAGCCAACATGATGTTAGTACATTTTGTGCACAGAGCCTGATACAGGACCATTTGGGCCGCTATAAAACTCTGTCACGTGACACATTGGGGACTCAGAGCGAGCCGGACTCTCTCTCCAGACACAGTTATTGTTACATTTACACACACCTTCTGTGACCGACACACAGATGTAATATACACAGCTTAACCACGGCCTGCACTTCACTGTATACTCACCGTATCTTATGTTAAGACTAGTGCTGTCAATCGATTAAAAAAAATTAACTAATTAATCGCACAATTTTTTGCAATTAATCGCGATTAATCACAATTAAAAGACTGAAACTTTTTGGATATGTAAATGTAAATAATTAATGTAAACTCAAGACAATGAAACTATTTAAATTCAAATATGATTGTTTATTGGAATTTTTGTTTAACTTGTAACACAGATTTTCTCATGTAAACAACATACCTGCAATAAACCATCAATATTCTCCAAATTAACTGTTGGCTTGAAAGCCATATTTATTACAGAAATAAAAACACAGGTATGTGCCATTTGTGTCATTTGAATTTCAAAACAATCAATGCAATTTACATTGGTGAGGCCCTGTAGAGATTGTTTCGGTGGGGTGTTTTGCTTTTAAGTGATATGTCAAAGACGAATTACTTCTCTGGTATTTAAATTCGGCTTTGCAAAATGTACAGATTACTTTTGTTTTATCCACAGGACCATCCGGCAGAGTTTTATACTGAAACTTTCCGTCTAAAAGTCCTTCCTTGGTCTTATCCATACTACTTTGCACGTTGAACACACGTCGGCCACAACAGAAAATAAAAAAAACTGCAACCGCGTTAATTGCGTTAATTTTTTTTAATGCGTTAAATATTTCAAATTAATCGCATGCGTTAACGCACTAATTTTGACAGCACTAGTTAAGACACAACCGTTATATGAAACATTTGACTGCTAAACAAACAACCCTCCACTTCATGAGGTTCTGTCACAATGGAGAAAATCAGCCATGTGTTTGCGTCAGTGTAAATATGCAAATTTGTATCATTATGTATTGAGTAAGATTTAGTTTGATAAAAAGCTTATGCTTCGATTGTATTTTTGTCACAGGCAAGAAAATGGACCAAGAAAAGTCTTTTTAACACTGTAATATAGAAGTCCATGACTGCTGGGGAAACTGAAACAGCATTAACAGACTGTAAAACGTTTTCTTCATGGAAACATTTACTTTATTAATTGTATTTTGCCCAAAACTTCTTATTTAAAGGGATATCTACAGTAGCTATTTTTCAAGAAAAAACATTTCCACTCTTCACCCAAAGCAATAAGAAGGCTTACATGTAAAGTAGAGAAGTATAAATAAATTAAACATATAAAAATCTATTTAAAAATTGTAAAGAAAAAATTTAGGTCTTTTTCTTTTTATCTTGATGTATTTTTTACATTTATTCTTTAGATAACTAAATTCTAAATTTCAAATTCAAGAAAAATTTATAAAAAAAAAAGACTATAGTTATATATATATTAAGATCGATGAATTTTAAGTTTAAAAGTTTATATATTGTAAAATTTAAAATGCAAAATCCATAATGTACTACAGTATTTTATTTCCTAACTTCTAATTTAAAGTGTATTATTATTGCAAAATTAAATCTTTAATTTAATTGTATTTATATTATTTTTAGTGGCCATTAGTGTAATTCTTATGGCCATTTTTATGGACAGTTATATAAGCATTAATTTAAATTGTTTTTAAATGCTGCAACTTTATTCTTGAAATCATATTGGTTTAATCTTGCAGTATTATGATATACAGTAATATAGTATTTGTATTTTTATCAGTGGCCCTTATAGTATGATGTTGTAACAAATTTAATTTTGACAAAAATCATGCATCAAAATGCTGTGGTCCTTATCTCATACACACCCCACATGCACTTCATCATTTTAAAGATATCAAGTGTGTTTTTGTGGGTAAAAGAGAAAGAAAAACTGTCAAATTAAGGTTATGTCAACTAACAATGTGTAAATATAGATAACTGTTTTATTATTTTTTTAAACTAATGCACACTATATATCAGATAAACTTTCTAGGTTTCCCATATCGTAGCTAGCTAGCTAACAAATCTGCTGTACTGCTCCAAGTGTAGTATGTGTAGTGTATCAAGACTTTGTTTATTAGGGGTATAAATTACAAGAAAGCTTCTTAATGAAGCACAGACAAAGACATACACAGCGCACGGTCACAGGGAACATGAAGGTCTTTTGAAACTTTTAGACGTTGAACATACCAGTACGTAAGAGGTCATACAATCTTTCTGTGTGAGCATGACTCTCTCTGAGTCGCTCCACAGCAACAAACACACATCCCAGAATAGTGTGCATGAAATCGCTGACATTTTACACGTCGACACGTAAATCTACCAGCCAGCGTGTGTTTGGGATCAGACCCACTTTCCGCTGCACAGAGCGTTTAATCGTCTGCATGCACAAAGAGAAAATCAAATCTATTTCAGCTACAAGGTAATTTAATGACTGGAAAGAACTCTGAATCAAAGCGAAATGCACAGCCAAATAAGACTAGCTGTTCAAAAGTTATGGCACCCTATAATAGAACGAGGAGATTGTACTTGCATTACTCGGATAAGATTTAGCACGGTGGTTCCCCACTTCGGTCACACCAGATTTAACTAATCAACTTATTAACAGCATGTTGTCATTGAAGTGTGTGTGGTAGAGCTGGGAAAACACTCAAATATGCAAGGCATGAGGTTGAGAGCACAATTAGCGCTTGATGTGTCTAGAGGGCGCTGTTTCAAAGTTCGGTTGCTTTCAGCTCCTTTCAGCTTCTTGGTTATTTTTGCCTTTTATGAAATATTGTGGGCGTGGCTAATTGTTAAACAATTTATGGTAATCAATCAATGGTAATCAATTGTATCGTGAAAGCATTATGTCATTTTACAGCTGATTCTAACTCTTTAATATATACCTATGAGTACAAGAAATACAGAGCTGTGACACGTTGATAAACGAGGCCCAATATTTCAGTCAAATACAAATCAAGAATGTGAAAACATTTTTTTTGCATAAAAAACCTCGTAAAGGATCATACACTAAATCTCTTTTATTAGTGCTAACACATTCGTATTGTACTTTCAGATTGTGAACAATGAGGAGACAGGAAAATACCCTACTCCCTCATTTGTGTGTGTGTGTGTGTGTGTGTGTGTGTGTGTGTGTGTGTTTAAGGTCATGGAAGTGTTGACAGAAACGGACTGTGGCATTAACACCTGTGCTGCACCACTCTCAGCCTCTTTCTCTCTCTCTCCAGTGTTGAAAGTGTCAAGTTGCACTCGACAAATGCTTCACACACGTGTACCGTCTAGACGTGTGTGTGTGTGTGTGTGTGTGAGTGTGTGTAGAGGTCAAATACAGGGCATAAATTTTTTCACTGTGACAGACACAGCCATTTCACTTGGGGAGGTGGGGAGTTCTCTCTCTCTCTCTCTCTCTGTCTCACATTCCTACACACACACACACACACACACACACACACACATATAATCAAAAAGCAGACTAAACATCTTACTTCAATTGCTGGGGTTGAGATAAACCATACCGTGTCTAACACTAGCACTGCACACACACACACGCAGATGAAAATCAATCATAAACATTTACACACTAAAAGGTAAAAGTTTACATTTAGAGATCAGACGATGAAAGGAACGTTTCGTCTGAAAATGTAACTGTATACAGATTGCCCTCTTTACTCCAAACACCGTCGATCAGCCGAGACGTGTTCAGCACCATTTCCTGGAACCGCGAGGCTAATGGAAGAGAACAGCCTTTACTTTAGCATGGTGCTAAACTAAATGTGTGTGTGCAAGCCCAGCTACAGTAGATTTGTATATGAAACTTTCGGCTAAGATTAACCCTATTTGGACAGGATTAGTTTTACACGGGAAAAACTGGGGAATGTAATTAACTACTGTCCAAATCCAGGAAAACTGTGATATGTTTTTCTATTTTAGAAAAGGAAGATCAGAAACATGTCATACACTGACTTGTCAACTATAATCAACTATAAAATTATTAAGCTTATTTATAATGAGAATTTTAAAAAAGTGTTCTATTGGAAAGTATTTTTGTTCCTTTTTTTAGGAATTTAAACTGTTTATTTACAATTTTTGTAATATTTGTCTAGACATCGTATATTATTAAATTTATGTCTAGACAAATATATAAATTTATGTCTAGACTCTGTATATCTGGTTTCATGTAAATTTATTTTAAGAAATTATAGACGGGTTTGTCTAGATTCCAGAATATCTCATTTGCTAAGATGTCATTTTTTTTTAGTGTATACAGTATATTATGTCTGAACTAATGTCAGTAAAGATTGTGGTACATCCCACGCATGTTTTTATTTTTCTTCTTCTGCCTCTTTTTTTTCTGTAAGCACTCGTTCTTTTCTATCATCTTGCACCAAAACTAAAACACAGAAGGATTCATTACAGATGAAGGGAAGCAATGCTTCTGAAGGTTTTCAGGGAAGTTACAGAATTCCTAGCCCAGCTCCAAGGCCAGGTCTAACCGACCGACTGCTTTACTCCCACCACCATCAAAGAACTATGCAGCTTTATGGGGTTCCTTGATTTCTACCATCTGGGGTTTCAGAATGTTGGCATCTCCTGTACTATAACCATCCCGCTCAAGAAGGGAATGAAACGTCTCCAACCGACCACCCAAGCATTCAGAAAGCTAAAATGAGCTTTTAATTCGGCCCACCGCTAAAACAGCCAGTCTACAATCAGAGGTGGAAGGTAACTGTCCATTTCCTTCATTAGGATGCTTCAGTTCATATGTATCAGTTCCTTACTGCAGAAGTTTTTACAATACATACTTTATACTTTGACTCCACTTCATCCAGCAACAAATACTTATACTTTTTTTGCTTCACTATGATTCTGCAGGTGATTTCCTTGTATAACCAGAGGAGTGGGTAATACTTGAAGCAGTAACATCGCCCCCTACCGAATATAATGTGTAATTGGCTGCATGATTAGCTTGTTCTTTATGAAATGCTTAGCAAGTGTTTAAAACCAGAAGTGGAGACATACTGTATGCAGACGGCGAAGAAAGAGCATCAGCAACAGAAACAGGATAAAGAGAGTTTCTGCTATGAGTTAGCGACTGTGAGCTAATACACACTCAGTACATTTGATACTTAAGTAAATTCGAAGGTGAGTTCGTATTGTAAATAAGTTTTCTGCTTTTACCTAAGTAATGTTTTTACCTAGGCTAGCTCTACTTATATTTTAATACAGCATTTGTGTAATTTGCTCACCCCTGCCGAAACCTGTACCTGACTGACAGATTTGGAAAACTAGGCTATCGCTATATTAATCTGTTCAAAGTTCTGCAGCACATCAATAAACCGACTTACAAACTAGAGCTTTCAATCTCCCACTTAAAGCCAATCAAGGCTCCCCCCACCTTCAACCTCCAAATACCTTTAAATGGTCAGCCAACTTGCTTACACGTTCAAACCCCACCACCACCAAGTTACTCCTGTTGAGCCCTTGAGCAAGGCCCTTAACCCTCAACAGCTCAGATGTACAGGATAATGTGATCGAATGCAAGTCCCTCTGGATAAGGGCGTCTTGGACAACTTGGGCCAGCCGCGCATCACTGAGCCTTGGCTGCCCATGACTATGTCATTGGTTCACTGGTTTTCCATCTTTTTTGCTACGTCCTGACCACATCAGACCGGGAACATCTCACAAGAGTTGCAGTTTAGGTCTTGCTCTGACATCATGGTTTAGCCTTTGTGTGGGTGGGATAAATTAGGCAGTGAGTGAACTCTTTTTTTGTTTGGCAAGTGTTAGGATTTGAGCGACTTTGACAAGGACAGAATATCATGGCTTGATAACTACAGGCATGTCACTCATCATCTGTACCGCTTAATCCTGTATACAGGGTCACGGGTTGCCTGGAGCCTATCCGCACGAGGCAGGGTGCACCCTGGACAGAGTGCCAATCCATCACAGGGCACACACATACACAGACTCTCACACTCATTTACACACTGTGGGCAATTTGGGGAACGACAATTAGCCTAATCTGCATGTCTTTGGTCTGTGGGAGGAAACCAGAGCACCCGGAGGAAATCCACCAAGCACAGGAGGAACATGCAAACGGGTGAGAATTGGCCCCCGAACCCTGGAGGTTCAAGGCAAAGTGCTAAAGACTAAGTCACCTTGCTGCCTGTGGTCATACTAATGACCTAGTAATGTTTAAGCTCTTATAATAGAGAACAAACCAGTCTCACCAAACATAGTGAGTGTGTGATGATTACCCTATGCTAACCTGGAGATTGTAATCTCCCACAATTGTTAGCTACATGAACCTTGTAGCTCCAGAAGCAAACTTTGTCAATTTGTTCAAAAGGCTTCTTTAGGATGACCTTCAACATAACATGAACATGTGTGTGTGTTCAGTATATACAGGTTTTATGTTCCTAACATTTCCTGAACTTAGACTTTGTTAATCTTTAAACTTCAGCACATCCTGGTGTTCTGACTAACACGGCTGGACGAAAGGGGACAAGCTAGGACACAAGTGACCTAGAAGTCTAATAAAAGACCTTTGTCAGGAATATCATGCTGGCAGATTTACTACACAAACTGTTTGTTAGTTAATGTGTGTGTGTCCTCCATGCTTCCCCCCTGATGGGAGTTTAATTGAATAGATCCTCGGCCCTAAGGTAGTGTGTGTGTGTGTGTGTGTCAGAGGAAATAAAGACACCAGAAATAAAGACTCCTTGATGAGGGTGGACTTATTTTCCTTCCCAAAATCCACCAGCACAGATGATGAAAGTCATGATAAACAGCTATTACTGTATGAATATATGAATATTACAGAGATAATGTTCAGCTCAGTTTCATCAAGCAAAAGTGATGAAAATATTATTTTTGTTACAGATTTAAGGTAAGAATGGAAAATTTTGAATGTAAGTTTTTGTTACTTAAATTAATTTAAATGTTTGGAAAAGGGATTAACAATAGATAATAAGGTATAGATGTGTTTGGGATAAAGCATTATGGTTAAAGATAATATAAATGGGGTTAGGGTAGGGAATAAAGATTTTAGGGTACAAGATGTACAGTATAATGTGATCGAATGTAGGGGTAAGGGTAGAATATGTATTTGGTTTGGTTTAGGTGTAAGGATACAGGAAAAGGGTGTAGAGATTAGGGGAAAAGGTGTAGAAATAAGGGGACTATGTGTAGAGATAAGGGAACAGGGTGTAAGGATAAGGGAACAGGGTGTAGGGATAAGGGGACAGTGTGTGGAGATAAGGGAACAGGGTGTAGGGATAAGGGGACAGGGTGTAGCGATAAGGGGACAGTGTATAAAGATAATGGAATAGGGTGTAAGGATAAGGGGACACGGTGTAGGGATAAGGGAACAGATTGTACGAAAATAAGGAGACAGTGTCTAGAGATAACGGCACAAGGTGTAGGAAATAAGAGGACAGGGTGTAGGGATAAGGGAATAGGGTATAGGGATAAGGGGACACGGTGTAGGGATAAGGGAACAGATTGTACGAAAATAAGGAGACAATGTCTAGAGATAACGGCACAAGGTGTAGGAAATAAGGGGGCAGGGTGTAGGGATAAGGGAATAGGGTGTAAGGATAAGGAGACAGTGTATAAAGATAAGGGAATAGGGTGTAAGGATAAGGGGACAGGGTGTAAGGATAAGGGCACAAGGTAGAGGAAATAAGAGGACAGGGTGTAGGGATTAGGGAACAGGGTGTAGGAATTAGGGGACATGATGTAGGTGTTAGAGCAGAAGATGTTGGGGTTCGGTTGGAAGACAGTGAGGTTAGGGTACAAGATGTAGGGTTTAGGGTAGAAGGTGTAGAGATTAGAGTAGAGGATGTAGGAATTAGAGTAGAGGATGTAGGGATTAAGGTAGATGATGTAGGGATAAGCAGACAGGGTGTAGGGATAAGGAAACATGGTGTAGGGATTAGGGATTCAAGATTCAATTCAAGATTCAAATAACTTTATTAATCACAGAGGGAAATTGCTTAAGATGGGTTAGGATAAAGGATAGAGAGATAAAGGGACAGGATGTAGGGATAAAGGGACAGGATGTAGTGGTAATTGGACAAGGTGTACAGAGATATGGGTACAGGATGTAGGTGTTAGAATGGAAGATAGAGGTGTTAGGGTACAAGATGTAGAGTTTAGGGTAGAAGGTGTAGGGGTTAGGGTGGAGGATGGAGGGATAAGGAGAGTAGATATTGGGGAATAAGGTTTACAGCACAGGCATTAAGTATTACAAATGATGGATTACAAATATTAGTGATTAGGAATTAGGGTATAGGGATTAAGAATAAAAACACTGCTGCATCTGAATGAACAAGTCAACTTAAGTCAAATGAACTACAGTCAACTCTATTTGGTCAGCACAAAGTATTTTTCAAAACAATAATTTTTGAAAAAAATTTGATGGAGGCAGGAAGTGACATCACTCGTGCTCTGTGTCCTGATTGGACAGGGCGGCTGCGTATCTGCGGTGTATCTGAGGCGGCTGCTGTGTTTGTTCTCCTTCACACGTCTGCTCGAGGAGAGAGGGAGGAGGGAGAAGGTGCCCCAGTCTGGGTGGGGCCAGGTGGGGGAAAAAATATCTAACACACACACAGACACACCAGATTGCAATGTCAGGTTACCGAGAAACTTTCCTGTCCTGATACAAAATGCTGACACTGGAGACTCCTTACATAAATGATACATAAACATCTCCTAACAGAAGACTTATTCAAATACGTTGATATAGAACCGATAATATTGCATTAATATCGTTAATATAAACCTGTGATTCGCAGCTGGAAATGAGCTTTGTAATTATCTACCCAATGGGGTTTTATTTATTTATATATAAAAAGCATAACAGACTATAAAAGCATGTTTCAATAATAAAAAAAAAAAGTCACATGATACAAACAGGTACACAGAATGAAGATTTAGTGAACACACCCCATGCTGTAATACAGTCTTTATTTTCTGCACACAAACAAACCAGCACACCGTTTTGTTATAAACCCATTCCAAAGTTTAGACTCAGGGAAGATGTTCATTAATTTTTTCTCTCCCTTAAACGATGTGTTTCGCTCATTTACCAAATGATCCATGCCCTGGCAGAGACCAGCAGAATTGAACAACAAGTCGGGGGAGGGGCTCTTCTTATATGAGGTCACATTAAGGGGGGGGGTCTAATTAGCTCATTTAAACCAACTTTAAATACAACCATGGAAAACGGACAAGACGCAGATATTGTGTAGCAGGTGATGTTTGCATAACAGGGGTCCTTTAAAATAAATTGAATTTGATTTGTGATACAAGTTTAAAAAGTATATAAAGTTTAAAGTATATTTCTCATGTTTTAATGATAACCCAATTTCTAATAACTTATAACCTATTAAAAAAATTGACTGATGACCTTATGATGAAATTAAGGATTAAGACTAGATAAAAAGTTTCAAAAGGGTTCAATTGAAGGTCATCTGAAGAAACAGAGCGCCGCAGCAGAGCCGATACACCATTCAGGAAATTATTCTCGAAACTTGAACTCTGACAGCTTCTGCAGCAGATCCTCTGATTCAGCTGTAAACTATTTAACTAAAGGAAGCGCCTCAGACCTGAGAGGTCAGGCCATGAGGTCACTTCCTGGTCTGATAAGTGAAACAGAGACACGGCTTTGTTTAAGGACACCTGGACGGACCAAAAACAGGTCAGGTGAGTCAGAGGTTTTAGCTTAATGTCAAAGCAGTGGGTTTGAAGTTATGACGTGAGGGATGTGTGCAGGAAGAGTTCCAGCGTCGAGGAATGAATTTTATTTCGGAAATGCCACGTCTGATTGGCTCAGAGCTGCTGAGAACTGTGCTTTAGGTTTACGTACCTGTAATAATAAAGAAACTAGATTTAGTACCAGAAAGAGCAGAGTGAGGAATGTGAGGAGAAGAGTGCAATAGACAAGCACAATAGGCACAGTGTCACCCTCTGCTGTTACCCAGGTGTAACAACATGACACACTCTTGATCAGGGGTAAATCTTGATCAGTCCTCGCTGAAGGAGTTGAAGTCTGTTTACATGTTAACGAGGGATTTAGAGATGAGGGATTGTTATCCAAAGGATTTAGAGATTAATGCATCCCAGAAGTCAGGGTCTGAAGGTCGGAGAATGATGCGTAGATCACTCAGGATCAATAAAACTCCATGCTGTTTAGCAATCTTATTTTTTGTAATGCAATTTTGTAATTAGTCACTCATTACTAATATTTCTTATTTATAGTGCATTTATCAAACTTAAATAATTCTTTTGATTGTGTAAAGCTGTGTTAAAAGCGCTATACAAATAAAAATTGA